>NW_027189228.1:300000-532097 GCF_040958095.1 Procambarus clarkii | reverse complement strand
ATATGCCAATTGTTGAAAACAGCGATGGGTCATATTTTGCCCCAACCCCCCTGCAGTTTTCAAAATGTCTGAAATGTCGGAAATTTGACTCCTGAGCGTGATTTTTGAGCCGAATTCTGACTCTCTGCACCTATTTTCAGTTTCATATTACGACGTTTCATACCGAAAATATGCCAATTACTGAAAACGGCGATGGGTCATATTTTGCCCAAACCCCCCTGCAGTTTTCAAAATGTCTGAAATGTCGGAAATTTGACTCATGAGCGTGATTTTTGAGCCGAATTCTACCTCTCTGCACCTATTTTCAGTTTCAAATTACGACGTTTCATACCGAAAATATGCCAATCACTGAAAACAGCGATGGGTCGTATTTTGCCCAAACCCCCTTGCAGTTTTCAAAATGTCTGAAATGTCGGAAATTTGACTCCTGAGCGTGATTTTTGAGCCGAATTCTGACTCTCTGCACCTATTTTCAGTTTCAAATTACGACGTTTCATACCGAAAATATGCCAATTACTGAAAACGGCGATGGGTCATATTTTGCCCAAACCCCCCTGCAGTTTTCAAAATATATTAAATGTCGGAAATTTGACTCCTGAGTGTAATTTTTGAGCGAAATTCTGACTCTCTGCTCCTAATTTCAGCTTCAAATTACGAATTTTTATGCCGAAAATATGTCAATTACTGAAAACGGCGATGGGTCATATTTTGCACAAACCCCCCTGCAGTTTTCAAAATGTCTGAAATGTCGGAAAATTGACTCCTGACCGTGATTTTTGAGCCGAATTCTGACTCTCTGCACCTATTTTCAGTTTCAAATTACGACGTTTCATACCGAAAATATGCCAATTACTGAAAACGGCGATGGGTCATATTTTGCCCAAACTCCTCTGCTGTTTTCAAAATGTCTGAAATGTCGGAAATTTGACTCCTGAGCGTGATTTTTTAGCCGAATTCTGACTCTTTGCACCTATTTTCAGTTTCAAATTACGACGTTTCATACCGAAAATATGCCAATTACTGAAAACGGCGATGGGTCATATTTTGCCCAAGCCCCCATGCAGTTTTCAAAATATTTGACATGTCGGAAATTTGACTCCTGAGCGTGATTTTTGAGCCGAATTCTGACTCTCTGCACCTATTTTCAGTTTCAATATACCACGTTTCATACCGAAAATATGCCAATTACTGAAAACGGCGATGGGTCATATTTTGCCCAAACCCCCCCCCTGCAGTTTTCAAAATGTCTGACATGTCGAAAATTTGACTCCTGAGCGTGATTTTTGAGCCGAATTCTGACTCTCTGCACCTATTTTCAGTTTCAAATTACGACGTTTCATACCGAAAATATGCCAATTACTGAAAACAGCGATGGGTCATATTTTGCCCAAACCCCCCTGCAGTTTTCAAAATGTCTGAAATGTCGGAAATTTGACTCATGAGCGTGACTTTTGAGCCGAATTCTGACTCTCTGCACTTATTTTCAGTTTCAAATTACGACGTTTCATACTGAAAATATGCCAATCACTGAAAACGGCGATGGGTCGTATTTTGCCCAAACCCCCCTGCAGTTTTCAAAATATCTGAAATGTCGGAAATTTGACTCCTGAGTGTAATTTTTGAGCCAAATTCTGACTCTCTGCTCCTAATTTCAGCTTCAAATTACGACTTTTTATACCGAAAATATGTCAATTACTGAAAACGGCGATGGGTCATATTTTGCCCAAACCCCCCTGCAGTTTTTAAAATGTCTGAAATGTCGGAAATTTGACTCCTAAGCGTGATTTTTGAACCGAATTCTGACTCTCTGCACCTATTTTCAGTTTCAAATTACGACGTTACATACCGAAAATATGCCAATTACTGAAAACGGCGATGGGTCATATTTTGCCCAAACCCCCCCCCCCCCCCCCTGCAATTTTCAAAATATCTGAAATGTCGGAAATTTGAATCCTGAGCGTGATTTTTGAGCCGAATTCTGACTCTCTGCACCTATTTTCAGTTTCAATATACCACGTTTCATACCGAAAATATGCCAATTACTGAAAACGGCGATGGGTCATATTTTGCCCAAACCCCCCTGCAGTTTTCAAAATGTCTGAAATGTCGGAAATTTGACTCATGAGCGTGATTTTTGAGCCGAATTCTGACTCTCTGCACCTATTTTCAGTTTCAAATTACGACGTTTCATACCGAAAATATGCCAATCACTGAAAACGGCGATGGGTCGTATTTTGCCCAAACCCCCTTGCAGTTTTCAAAATGTCAGAAATGTCGGAAATTTGACTCCTGAGCGTGATTTTTGAGACGAATTCTGACTCTCTGCACCTATTTTCAGTTTCAAATTACGACTTTTTATACCGAAAATATGCCAATTACTGAAAACGGCGAGGGGTCATATTTTGCCCAAACCCCCCTACAGTTTTCAAAATGTCTGAAATGACGGAAATTTAACTCCTGAGGGTGATTTTTTAGCCGAATTCTGACTCTCTGCACCTACTTTCAGTTTCAAATTACGACTTTTTATACCGAAAATATGCCAATTACTGAAAACGTCGATTAGTTATATTTTACCCAAACCCCAATGCAGTTTTCAAAATGTCTGAAATGTCGGAAATTTGACTCCTGAGCGTGATTTTTGAGCCGAATTCTGACTCTTTGCACCTATTTTCAGTTTCAAATTACGACGTTTCATACCGAAAATATGCCAATTACTGAAAACGGCGATGGGTCATATTTTGCCCAAACCCCCCCCCTGCAGTTTTCAAAATGTCTGACATGTCGGAAATTTGACTCCTGAGCGTGATTTTTTAGCCGAATTCTGACTCTCTGCACCTATTTTCAGTTTCAAATTACGACGTTTCATACCGAAAATATGCCAATTACTGAAAACGGCGATGGGTCATATTTTGCCCAAACCCCCCTGCAGTTTTCAAAATGTCTGAAATGTCGGAAATTTGACTCATGAGCGTGACTTTTGAGCCGAATTCTGACTCTCTGCACTTATTTTCAGTTTCAAATTACGACGTTTCATACTGAAAATATGCCAATCACTGAAAACGGCGATGGGTCGTATTTTGCCCAAACCCCCCTGCAGTTTTCAAAATATCTGAAATGTCGGAAATTTGACTCCTGAGTGTAATTTTTGAGCCAAATTCTGACTCTCTGCTCCTAATTTCAGCTTCAAATAACGACTTTTTATACCGAAAATATGTCAATTACTGAAAACGGCGATGGGTCATATTTTGCCCAAACCCCCCTGCAGTTTTTAAAATGTCTGAAATGTCGGAAATTTGACTCCTAAGCGTGATTTTTGAACCGAATTCTGACTCTCTGCACCTATTTTCAGTTTCAAATTACGACGTTACATACCGAAAATATGCCAATTACTGAAAACGGCGATGGGTCATATTTTGCCCAAACCCCCCCCCCCCTGCAGTTTTCAAAATATCTGAAATGTCGGAAATTTGACTCCTGAGCGTGATTTTTGAGCCGAATTCTGACTCTCTGCACCTGTTTTCAGTTTCAATATACCACGTTTCAATCCGAAAATATGCCAATTACTGAAAACGGCGATGGGTCATATTTTGCCCAAACCCCCCTGCAGTTTTCAAAATGTCTGAAATGTCGGAAATTTGACTCATGAGCGTGATTTTTGAGCCGAATTCTGACTCTCTGCACCTATTTTCAGTTTCAAATTACGACGTTTCATACCGAAAATATGCCAATCACTGAAAACGGCGATGGGTCGTATTTTGCCCAAACCCCCTTGCAGTTTTCAAAATGTCTGAAATGTCGGAAATTTGACTCCTGAGCGTGATTTTTGAGACGAAATCTGACTCTCTGCACCTATTTTCAGTTTCAAATTACGACTTTTTATACCGAAAATATGCCAATTACTGAAAACGGCGAGGGGTCATATTTTGCCCAAACCCCCCTACAGTTTTCAAAATGTCTGAAATGACGGAAATTTAACTCCTGAGGGTGATTTTTTAGCCGAATTCTGACTCTCTGCACCTATTTTCAGTTTCAAATTACGAATTTTTATACCGAAAATATGCCAATTACTGAAAACGTCGATTAGTTATATTTTACCCAAACCCCAATGCAGTTTTCAAAATGTCTGAAATGTCGGAAATTTGACTCCTGAGCGTGATTTTTGAGCCGAATTCTGACTCTTTGCACCTATTTTCAGTTTCAAATTACGACGTTTCATACCGAAAATATGCCAATTACTGAAAACGGCGATGGGTCATATTTTGCCCAAACCCCCCTGCAGTTTTCAAAATATCTGAAATGTAGGAAATTTGACTCCTGAGTGTAATTTTTGAGCCAAATTCTGACTCTCTGCTCCTAATTTCAGCTTCAAATTACGACTTTTTATACCGAAAATATGTCAATTACTGAAAACGGCGATGGGTCATATTTTGCCCAAACCCCCCTGCAGTTTTTAAAATGTCTGAAATGTCGGAAATTTGACTCCTAAGCGTGATTTTTGAACCGAATTCTGACTCTCTGCACCTATTTTCAGTTTCAAATTACGACGTTACATACCGAAAATATGCCAATTACTGAAAACGGCGATGGGTCATATTTTGCCCAAACCCCCCTGCAGTTTTCAAAATGTCTGAAATGTCGGAAATTTGACTCATGAGCGTGATTTTTGAGCCGAATTCTGACTCTCTGCACCTATTTTCAGTTTCAAATTACGACGTTTCATACCGAAAATATGCCAATCACTGAAAACGGCGATGGGTCGTATTTTGCCCAAACCCCCTTGCAGTTTTCAAAATGTCTGAAATGTCGGAAATTTGACTCCTGAGCGTGATTTTTGAGACGAATTCTGACTCTCTGCACCTATTTTCAGTTTCAAATTACGACTTTTTATACCGAAAATATGCCAATTACTGAAAACGGCGAGGGGTCATATTTTGCCCAAACTCCCCTACAGTTTTCAAAATGTCTGAAATGACGGAAATTTAACTCCTGAGGGTGATTTTTTAGCCGAATTCTGACTCTCTGCACCTATTTTCAGTTTCAAATTACGACTTTTTATACCGAAAATATGCCAATTACTGAAAACGTCGATTAGTTATATTTTACCCAAACCCCAATGCAGTTTTCAAAATGTCTGAAATGTCGGAAATTTGACTCCTGAGCGTGATTTTTGAGCCGAATTCTGACTCTTTGCACCTATTTTCAGTTTCAAATTACGACGTTTCATACCGAAAATATGCCAATTACTGAAAACGGCGATGGGTCATATTTTGCCCAAACCCCCCTGCAGTTTTCAAAATATCTGAAATGTAGGAAATTTGACTCCTGAGTGTAATTTTTGAGCCAAACTCTGACTCTCTGCTCCTAATTTCAGTTTCAAATTACGACTTCTTATACCGAAAATATGCCAATTACTGAAAACGGCGATGGGTCATATTTTGCCCAAACCCCCCTGCAGTTTTCAAAATGTCTGAAATGTCGGAAATTTGACTCCTGAGCGTGATTTTTGAGCCGAATTCTGACTCTCTGCACCTATTTTCAGTTTCAAATTACGATGTTTCATACCAAAAATATGCCAATCACTGAAAACGGCGATGGGTCGTATTTTGCCCAATCCCCCCTGCAGTTTTCAAAATGTCTGAAATGTCGGAAATTTGACTCCTGAGCGTGATTTTTGAGCCAAATTCTGACTCTCTGCACCTATTTTCAGTTTCAAATTACGAAGTTTCATACCGAAAATATGCCAATTACTGAAAACTGCGATGGGTCATATTTTGCCCAAACCCCCCTGCAGTTTTCAAAATGTCTGAAATATCGGAAATTTGACTCATGAGCGTGATTTTTGAGCCGAATTCTGACTCTCTGCACCTATTTTCAGTTTCAAATTACGACGTTACATACCGAAAATATGCCAATTACTGAAAACGGCGATTGGTCATATTTTGCCCAAACCCCCCTGCAGTTTTCAAAATGTCTGAAATGTCGGAAATTTGACTCCTGAGCGTGATTTTTGAGCCGAATTCTGACTCTCTGCACCTATTTTCAGTTTCAAATTACGACGTTACATACCGAAAATATGCCAATTACTGAAAACGGCGATGTGTCATATTTTGCCCAAACCCCCCCTGCAGTTTTCAAAATGTCTGAAATGTCGGAAATTTGACTCCTGAGCGTGATTTTGTAGCCGAATTCTGACTCTCTGCACCTATTTTCAGTTTCAAATTACGACGTTTCATACCGAAAATATGCCAATTACTGAAAACAGCGATGGGTCATATTTTGCCCAAACCCCCCTGTAGTTTTCAAAATATCTGAAATGTCGGAAATTTGACTCCTGAGCGTAATTTTTGAGCAAAATTCTGACTCTCTGCTCCTAATTTCAGCTTCAAATTACGACTTTTTATACCAAAAATATGTCAATTACTGAAAACGGCGATGGGTCATATTTTGCCCAAACCCCCCTGCAGTTTTCAAAATGTCTGAAATGTCGGAAATTTGACTCCTGAGCGTGATTTTTGAGCCGAATTCTGACTCTCTGCCCCTATTTTCAGTTTCAAATTACGACGTTTCATACTGAAAATATGCCAATTACTGAAAACGGCGATGGGTCATATTTTGCCCAAACCCCCCTGCAGTTTTCAAAATGTCTGAAATGTCGGAAATTTGACTCATGAGCGTGATTTTTGAGCCGAATTCTGACTCTCTGCACCTATTTTCAGTTTCAAATTACGACGTTTCATACCGAAAATATGCCAATCACTGAAAACGGCGATGGGTCGTATTTTGCCCAAACCCCCTTGCAGTTTTCAAAATGTCTGAAATGTCGGAAATTTGACTCCTGAGCGTGATTTTTGAGACGAATTCTGACTCTCTGCACCTATTTTCAGTTTCAAATTACGACTTTTTATACCGAAAATATGCCAATTACTGAAAACGGCGAGGGGTCATATTTTGCCCAAACCCCCCTACAGTTTTCAAAATGTCTGAAATGACGGAAATTTAACTCCTGAGGGTGATTTTTTAGCCGAATTCTGACTCTCTGCACCTATTTTCAGTTTCAAATTACGACTTTTTATACCGAAAATATGCCAATTACTGAAAACGTCGATTAGTTATATTTTACCCAAACCCCAATGCAGTTTTCAAAATGTCTGAAATGTCGGAAATTTGACTCCTGAGCGTGATTTTTGAGCCGAATTCTGACTCTTTGCACCTATTTTCAGTTTCAAATTACGACGTTTCATACCGAAAATATGCCAATTACTGAAAACGGCGATGGGTCATATTTTGCCCAAACCCCCCTGCAGTTTTCAAAATATCTGAAATGTAGGAAATTTGACTCCTGAGTGTAATTTTTGAGCCAAACTCTGACTCTCTGCTCCTAATTTCAGTTTCAAATTACGACTTCTTATACCGAAAATATGCCAATTACTGAAAACGGCGATGGGTCATATTTTGCCCAAACCCCCCTGCAGTTTTCAAAATGTCTGAAATGTCGGAAATTTGACTCCTGAGCGTGATTTTTGAGCCGAATTCTGACTCTCTGCACCTATTTTCAGTTTCAAATTACGACGTTTCATACCAAAAATATGCCAATCACTGAAAACGGCGATGGGTCGTATTTTGCCCAATCCCCCCTGCAGTTTTCAAAATGTCTGAAATGTCGGAAATTTGACTCCTGAGCGTGATTTTTGGGCCAAATTCTGACTCTCTGCACCTATTTTCAGTTTCAAATTACGAAGTTTCATACCGAAAATATGCCAATTACTGAAAACTGCGATGGGTCATATTTTGCCCAAACCCCCCTGCAGTTTTCAAAATGTCTGAAATATCGGAAATTTGACTCATGAGCGTGATTTTTGAGCCGAATTCTGACTCTCTGCACCTATTTTCAGTTTCAAATTACGACGTTACATACCGAAAATATGCCAATTACTGAAAACGGCGATGGGTCATATTTTGCCCAAACCCCCCTGCAGTTTTCAAAATGTCTGAAATGTCGGAAATTTGACTCCTGAGCGTGATTTTGTAGCCGAATTTTGACTCTCTGCACCTATTTTCAGTTTCAAATTACGACGTTTCATACCGAAAATATGTCAATTACTGAAAACGGCGATGAGTCATATTTTGCCCCAAACCCCCCTGCAGTTTTCAAAATATCTGAAATGTCGGAAATTTGACTCCTGAGTGTAATTTTTGAGCCAAATTCTGACTCTCTGCTCCTAATTTCAGCTTCAAATTACGACGCTTCATACCGAAAATATGCCAATCACTGAAAACGGCGATGGGTCATAATTTGCCCAAAGCCCCCTGCAGTTTTCAAAATGTCTGAAATGTCGGAAATTTGACACCTAAACGTGATTTTTGAGCCAAATTCTGACTCTCTGCACTTTTTCTTAGTTTCAAATTACTACGTTTCATACCGAAAATATGCCAATTACTGTAAACAGCGATGGGTCATATTTTGCCCAATCCCTCATGCAGTTTTCAAAATATCTGAAATGTCGGAAATTTGACTCCTGAGCGTGATTTTCGAGCCGAAATCTGACTCTCTGCTCCTAATTTCAGTTTCAAATTACGACTTTTTATACCGAAAATATGCCAATTACTGAAAACAGCGATGGGTCATATTTTGCCCAAACCCCCCTGCAGTTTTCAAAATGTCTGAAATATCGGAAATTTGACTCCTGAGAGTGATTCTTGAGCCGAATTCTGACTCTCTGCACCTATTTTCAGTTTCAAATTACGAAGTTTCATACCGAAAATATTCCATTTACTGAAAACAGCGAAGGGTCATATTTTGCCCAAACACCCCTGCAGTTTTCAAAATGTCTGAAATGTCGGAAATTTGACTCCTGAGCGTGATTTTTGAACCGAATTCTGACTCTATGCACCTTATTTCAGTTTCAAATTACGACTTTTTATACCGAAAATATGCCATTTACTGAAAACGGCGATGGGTCATATTTTGCCCAAACCCTCATGCAGTTTTCAAAATGTCTGAAATGTCGGAAATTTGACTCCTGAGCGTGATTTTTGAGCCGAATTCTGACTCTCTGCACCTATTTTCAGTTTCACTATACTACGTTTCATACCGAAAATATGCCAATTACTGAAAACGGCGATGGGTCATATTTTGCCCAAACCCCCCTGCAGTTTTCAAAATGTCTGAAATGTCGGAAATTTGACTCATGAGCGTGATTTTTGAGCCGAAATCTGACTCTCTGCACCTATTTTCAGTTTCAAATTACGACGTTTCATACCGAAAATATGCCAATCACAGAAAACGGCTATGGGTCGTATTTTGCCCAAACCCCCCTGCAGTTTTCAAAATGTCTGAAATGTCGGAAATTTGACTACTGAGCGTGATTTTTGAGCCGAATTCTGACTCTTTGCACCTATTTTCAGTTTCAAATTACGACGTTTCATACCGAAATTATGCCAATCACTGAAAACGGCGATGGGTCGTATTTAGCCCAAACCCCCCTACAGTTTTCAAAATGTCTGAAATGACGGAAATTTAACTCCTGAGGGTGATTTTTAAGCCGAATTCTGACTCTCTGCACCTATTTTCAGTTTCAAATTACGACTTTTTATACCGAAAATATGCCAATTACTGAAAACGGCGATTAGTCATATTTTACCCAAACCCCATTGCAGTTTTCAAAATGTCTGAAATGTCGGAAATTTGACTCCTGAGCGTGATTTTTTAGCCGAATTCTGACTCTTTGCACCTATTTTCAGCTTCAAATTACGACGTTTCATACCGAAAATATGCCAATTACTGAAAACGGCGATGGGTCATATTTTGCCCAAACCACCCTGCAGTTTTCAAAATATCTGAAATGTAGGAAATTTGACTCCTGAGTGTAATTTTTGAGCCAAACTCTGACTCTCTGCTCCTAATTTCAGTTTCAAATTACGACTTCTTATACCGAAAATTTGCCAATTACTGAAAACAGCGATGGGTCATATTTTGCCCAAACCCCCCTGCGGTTTTCAAAATGTCTGAAATGTCGGAAATTTGACTCATGAGCGTGACTTTTGAGCCGAATTCTGACTCTCTGCACCTATTTTCAGTTTCAAATTACGACGTTTCATACCGAAAATATGCCAATCACTGAAAACAGCGATGGGTCATATTTTGCCCAAACCCCCCTGCGGTTTTCAAAATGTCTGAAATGTCGGAAATTTGACTCATGAGCTTGACTTTTGAGCCGAATTCTGACTCTCTGCACCTATTTTCAGTTTCAAATTACGACGTTTCATACCGAAAATATGCCAATCACTGAAAACGGCGATGGGTCGTATTTTGCCCAATCCCCCCTGCAGTTTTCAAAATGTCTGAAATGTCGGAAATTTGACTCCTGAGCGTGATTTTTGATCCGAATTCTGACTCTCTGCGCCTATTTTCAGTTTCAAATTACGAAGTTTCATACCGAAAATATGCCAATTACTGAAAACGGAGATGGGTCATATTTTGCCCAAACCCCCCTGCAGTTTTCAAAATGTCTGAAATGTCGGAAATTTGACTCCTGAGCGTGATTTTTGAGCCGAATTCTGACTCTCTGCACCTATTTTCAGTTTCAAATTACGACTTTTTATACCGAAAATATGCCAATTACTGAAAACGGCGATTAGTCATATTTTACGCAAACCCCATTGCAGTTTTCAAAATGACTGAAATGTCGGAAATTTGACTCCTGAGCGTGATGTTTGAGCCGAATTCTGACTCTTTGCACCTATTTTCAGTTTCAAATTACGACGTTTCATACCGAAAATATGCCAATCACTGAAAACAGCGATGGGTCGTATTTTGCCCAAACCCCACTGCAGTTTTCAAAATGTCTGAAACGTCGGTAATTTGAATCCTTAGAGTGATTTTTGAGCCGAATTCTGACTCTCTGCACCTATTTTCAGTTTCAAATTACTACGTTTCATACCGAAAATATGCCAATTACTGAAAACGGCGATGGGTCATATTTTGCCCAAACCCCCCCTGCAGTTTTCAAAATGTCTGAAATGTCGGAAATTTGACTCCCGAGCGTGATTTTTGAGCCGAATTCTGACTCTCTGCATCTATTTTCAGTTTCAAATTACGACGTTTAATACCGAAAATATGCCAATTACTGAAAACAGCGATGGGTCATATTTTGCCCAAACCCCTCTGCAATTTTCAAAATGTCTGAAATGTCGGAAATTTGACTCCTGAGTGTAATTTTTGAGCCAAATTCTGACTCTCTGCTCCTAATTTCAGCTTCAAATTACGACTTTTTATACCGAAAATATGTCAATTACTGAAAACGGCGAAGGGTCATATTTTGCCCAAACCCCCCTGCAGTTTTCAAAATGTCTGAAATGTTGGAAATTTGACTCCTGAGCGTGATTTTTGAGCCGAATTCTGACTCTTTGCACCTATTTTCAGTTTCAAATTATGACGTTTCATACCGAAAATATGCCAATTACTGAAAACGGCGATGGGTCATATTTTGCCCAAACCCCCCTGCAGTTTTCAAAATGTCTGAAATGTCGGAAATTTGACTCCTGAGCGTGATTTTTGAGCCGAATTCTGACTCTCTGCACCTATTTTCAGTTTCAAATTACGACGTTTCATACTGAAAATATGCCAATTACTGAAAACAGCGATGGGTCATATTTTGCCCAAACCCCCCTGCAGTTTTTAAAATGTCTGAAATGTCGGAAATTTGACTCCTGAGCGTGATTTTTGAGCCGAATTCTGACTCTCTGCACCTATTTTCAGTTTCAAATTACGACGTTACATACCGAAAATATGCCAATTACTGAAAACGGCGATGGGTCATAATTTGCCCAAACCCCCCCTGCAGTTTTCAAAATGTCTGAAATGTCGGAAATTTGACTACTGAGCGGGATTTTTTAGCCGAATTCTGACTCTTTGCACCTATTTTCAGTTTCAAATTACGAAGTTTCATACCGAAAATATGCCAATTACTGAAAACGGCGATGGGTCATATTTTAACCAAACCCCCCTGCAGTTTTCAAAATGTCTGAAATGTTGGAAATTTGACTCCTGAGCGTGATTTTTGAGCCGAATTCTGACTCTCTGTACCTATTTTCAGTTTCAAACTACGACGTTTCACACCGAAAATATGCCAATGACTGAAAACAGCGATGGGTTGTATTTTGCCCAAACCCTTCTGCAGTTTTTAAAATATCTGAAATGTCGGAAATTTGAATCCTGAGTGTAATTTTTGAGCCAAACTCTGACTCTCTGCTCCTAATTTCAGTTTCAAATTACGACGTTTCATACCGAAAATATGCCAATCGCTGAAAACGGCGATTGGTCGTATTTTGCCCAATCCCCCCTGCAGTTTTCAAAATGTCTGAAATGTCGGAAATTTGACTCCTGAGCGTGATTTTTGAGCCGAATTCTGACTCTCTGCACCTTTTTTCAGTTTCAAATTACGAAGTTTTATACCGAAAATATGCCAATTACTGAAAACGGCGATTGGTCGTATTTTGCCCAAACCCCAGTGCAGTTTTCAAAATGTCTGAAATGTCGGAAATTAGACTCCTGAGCGTGATTTTTGAGCCGAATTCTGACTCTCTGCACCTATTTTCAGTTTCAAATTACGAATTTTTATACCGAAAATATGCCAATTACTGAAAACGGCGATGGGTCATATTTTGTCCAAACCCCCCTGCAGTTTTAAAAATGTCTGAAATGTCGGAAATTTGACTCTTGAGCGTGATTTTTGAGCCGAATTCTGACTCTCTGCATCTATTTTCAGTTTCAAATTACGACGTTTCATACCGAAAATATGCCAATTACTGAAAACGGCGATGGGTCATATTTTGCCAAAACCCCCCTGCAGTTTTTAAAATGTCTGAAATGTCGGAAATTTGACTCCTGAGCGTGATTCTTGAGCCGAATTCTGACTCTCTGCACCTAATTTCAGTTTCAAATTACGATGTTTCATACCGAAAATATGCCAATTACTGTAAACGGCGATGGGTCATATTTTGCCCAAACCGCCCTGCAGTTTTCAAAATGTCTGAAATGTCGGAAATTTGACTCCTGAGCGAGATTTTTTATCCGAATTCTGACTCTCTGCGTCTATTTTCAGTTTCAAATTACGACTTTTTATGCCGAAAATATGCCAATTACTAAAAACGGCGATGGGTCATATTTTGCCCAAACCCCCCTGCAGTTTTCAAAATGTCTGAAATGTCGGAAATTTGACTCTTGAGCGTGATTTTTGAGCCGAATTTTGACTCTCTGCACCTATTTTCAGTTTCAAATTACGACGTTTCATACCGAAAATATGCCAACTACTGAAAACAGCGATGGGTCATATTTTGACCAAACCCCCCTGCAGTTTTTGAAATATCTGAAATGTCGGAAATTTGACTGCTGACCGTGATTTTTTAGCCAAATTCTGACTCTCTGCACCTATTTTCAGTTTCAAATTACGACGTTTCATACCGAAAATATGCCAATTACTGTAAACAGCGATAGGTCATATTTTGCCCAAACCCCCCTGCAGTTTTCAAAATGTCTGAAATGTCTGAAATTTGACTCCTGAGTGTGATTTTTTATCCGAATTCTGACTCTCTTCACCTATTTTTAGTTTAAAATTACGACTTTTTATACCGAAAATATGCCAATCACTGAAAACGGCGATGGGTCATATTTTGCCCAAACCCCTCTGCAGTTTTCAAAATGTCTGAAATGTCGGAAATTTGACTCCTGAGCGTGATTTTTGAGCCGAATTCTGACTCTCTGCATCAATTTTCAGTTTCAAATTACGACGTTCCTTACCGAAAATATGCCAATTACTGTAAACAGCGATGGGTCATATTTTGCCCAAACCCCCCTGCAGTTTTCAAAATGTCTGAAATGTTGGAAATTTTACTCCTGAGCGTGATTTTTGAGCCGAATTCTGACTCTCTGCACCTATTTTCAGTTTCAAATTACGACTTTTTATGCCGAAAATATTCCAATTACTGAAAACGATGATGGGTCATATTTTGCCCAAACCCCCCTGCAGTTTTTGAAATGTCTGAAATGTCGGAAATTAGACTCCTGAGCGTGATTTTTGAGCCGAATTCTGACTCTTTGCACCTATTTTCAGTTTCAAATTACGACGTTTCATACCGAAAATATGCCAATTACTGAAAACGGCGATGGGTCATATTTTGCCCAAACCCCCCCCCTGCAGTTTTCAAAATGTCTGACATGTCGTAAATTTGACTCCTGAGCGTGATTTTTTAGCCGAATTCTGACTCTCTGCACCTATTTTCAGTTTCAAATTACGACGTTTCATACCGAAAATATGCCAATTACTGAAAACGGCGATGGGTCATATTTTGCCCAAACCCCCCTGCAGTTTTCAAAATGTCTGAAATGTCGGAAATTTGACTCATGAGCGTGACTTTTGAGCCGAATTCTGACTCTCTGCACTTATTTTCAGTTTCAAATTACGACGTTTCATACTGAAAATATGCCAATCACTGAAAACGGCGATGGGTCGTATTTTGCCCAAACCCCCCTGCAGTTTTCAAAATATCTGAAATGTCGGAAATTTGACTCCTGAGTGTAATTTTTGAGCCAAATTCTGACTCTCTGCTCCTAATTTCAGCTTCAAATAACGACTTTTTATACCGAAAATATGTCAATTACTGAAAACGGCGATGGGTCATATTTTGCCCAAACCCCCCTGCAGTTTTTAAAATGTCTGAAATGTCGGAAATTTGACTCCTAAGCGTGATTTTTGAACCGAATTCTGACTCTCTGCACCTATTTTCAGTTTCAAATTACGACGTTACATACCGAAAATATGCCAATCACTGAAAACGGCGATGGGTCGTATTTTGCCCAAACCCCACTGCAGTTTTCAAAATGTCTGAAACGTCGGTAATTTGAATCCTTAGAGTGATTTTTGAGCCGAATTCTGACTCTCTGCACCTATTTTCAGTTTCAAATTACTACGTTTCATACCGAAAATATGCCAATTACTGAAAACGGCGATGGGTCATATTTTGCCCAAACCCCCCCTGCAGTTTTCAAAATGTCTGAAATGTCGGAAATTTGACTCCTGAGCGTGATTTTTGAGCCGAATTCTGACTCTCTGCATCTATTTTCAGTTTCAAATTACGACGTTTAATACCGAAAATATGCCAATTACTGAAAACAGCGATGGGTCATATTTTGCCCAAACCCCTCTGCAATTTTCAAAATGTCTGAAATGTCGGAAATTTGACTCCTGAGTGTAATTTTTGAGCCAAATTCTGACTCTCTGCTCCTAATTTCAGCTTCAAATTACGACTTTTTATACCGAAAATATGTCAATTACTGAAAACGGCGATGGGTCATATTTTGCCCAAACCCCCCTGCAGTTTTCAAAATGTCTGAAATGTTGGAAATTTGACTCCTGAGCGTGATTTTTGAGCCGAATTCTGACTCTTTGCACCTATTTTCAGTTTCAAATTATGACGTTTCATACCGAAAATATGCCAATTACTGAAAACGGCGATGGGTCATATTTTGCCCAAACCCCCCTGCAGTTTTCAAAATGTCTGAAATGTCGGAAATTTGACTCCTGAGCGTGATTTTTGAGCCGAATTCTGACTCTCTGCACCTATTTTCAGTTTCAAATTACGACGTTTCATACTGAAAATATGCCAATTACTGAAAACAGCGATGGGTCATATTTTGCCCAAACCCCCCTGCAGTTTTTAAAATGTCTGAAATGTCGGAAATTTGACTCCTGAGCGTGATTTTTGAGCCGAATTCTGACTCTCTGCACCTATTTTCAGTTTCAAATTACGACGTTACATACCGAAAATATGCCAATTACTGAAAACGGCGATGGGTCATAATTTGCCCAAACCCCCCCCTGCAGTTTTCAAAATGTCTGAAATGTCGGAAATTTGACTACTGAGCGGGATTTTTTAGCCGAATTCTGACTCTTTGCACCTATTTTCAGTTTCAAATTACGACGTTTCATACCGAAAATATGCCAATTACTGAAAACGGCGATGGGTCATATTTTAACCAAACCCCCCTGCAGTTTTCAAAATGTCTGAAATGTTGGAAATTTGACTCCTGAGCGTGATTTTTGAGCCGAATTCTGACTCTCTGTACCTATTTTCAGTTTCAAACTACGACGTTTCACACCGAAAATATGCCAATGACTGAAAACAGCGATGGGTTGTATTTTGCCCAAACCCTTCTGCAGTTTTTAAAATATCTGAAATGTCGGAAATTTGAATCCTGAGTGTAATTTTTGAGCCAAACTCTGACTCTCTGCTCCTAATTTCAGTTTCAAATTACGACGTTTCATACCGAAAATATGCCAATCGCTGAAAACGGCGATTGGTCGTATTTTGCCCAATCCCCCCTGCAGTTTTCAAAATGTCTGAAATGTCGGAAATTTGACTCCTGAGCGTGATTTTTGAGCCGAATTCTGACTCTCTGCACCTTTTTTCAGTTTCAAATTACGAAGTTTTATACCGAAAATATGCCAATTACTGAAAACGGCGATGGGTCGTATTTTGCCCAAACCCCCCTGCAGTTTTCAAAATGTCTGAAATGTCGGAAATTAGACTCCTGAGCGTGATTTTTGAGCCGAATTCTGACTCTCTGCACCTATTTTCAGTTTCAAATTACGACTTTTTATACCGAAAATATGCCAATTACTGAAAACGGCGATGGGTCATATTTTGTCCAAACCCCCCTGCAGTTTTGAAAATGTCTGAAATGTCGGAAATTTGACTCTTGAGCGTGATTTTTGAGCCAAATTCTGACTCTCTGCATCTATTTTCAGTTTCAAATTACGACGTTTCATACCGAAAATATGCCAATTACTGAAAACGGCGATGGGTCATATTTTGCCAAAACCCCCCTGCAGTTTTTAAAATGTCTGAAATGTCGGAAATTTGACTCCTGAGCGTGATTCTTGAGCCGAATTCTGACTCTCTGCACCTAATTTCAGTTTCAAATTACGATGTTTCATACCGAAAATATGCCAATTACTGTAAACGGCGATGGGTCATATTTTGCCCAAACCGCCCTGCAGTTTTCAAAATGTCTGAAATGTCGGAAATTTGACTCCTGAGCGAGATTTTTTATCCGAATTCTGACTCTCTGCGTCTATTTTCAGTTTCAAATTACGACTTTTTATGCCGAAAATAGGCCAATTACTAAAAACGGCGATGGGTCATATTTTGCCCAAACCCCCCTGCAGTTTTCAAAATGTCTGAAATGTCGGAAATTTGACTCTTGAGCGTGATTTTTGAGCCGAATTCTGACTCTCTGCACCTATTTTCAGTTTCAAATTACGACGTTTCATACCGAAAATATGCCAACTACTGAAAACAGCGATGGGTCATATTTTGCCCAAACCCCCCTGCAGTTTTTGAAATATCTGAAATGTCGGAAATTTGACTGCTGACCGTGATTTTTTAGCCAAATTCTGACTCTCTGCACCTATTTTCAGTTTCAAATTACGACGTTTCATACCGAAAATATGCCAATTACTGTAAACAGCGATAGGTCATATTTTGCCCAAACCCCCCTGCAGTTTTCAAAATGTCTGAAATGTCTGAAATTTGACTCCTGAGTGTGATTTTTTATCCGAATTCTGACTCTCTTCACCTATTTTTAGTTTAAAATTACGACTTTTTATACCGAAAATATGCCAATCACTGAAAACGGCGATGGGTCATATTTTGCCCAAACCCCTCTGCAGTTTTCAAAATGTCTGAAATGTCGGAAATTTGACTCCTGAGCGTGATTTTTGAGCCGAATTCTGACTCTCTGCATCAATTTTCAGTTTCAAATTACGACGTTCCTTACCGAAAATATGCCAATTACTGTAAACAGCGATGGGTCATATTTTGCCCAAACCCCCCTGCAGTTTTCAAAATGTCTGAAATGTTGGAAATTTGACTCCTGAGCGTGATTTTTGAGCCGAATTCTGACTCTCTGCACCTATTTTCAGTTTCAAATTACGACTTTTTATGCCGAAAATATGCCAATTACTGAAAACGATGATGGGTCATATTTTGCCCAAACCCCCCTGCAGTTTTTGAAATGTCTGAAATGTCGGAAATTAGACTCCTGAGCGTGATTTTTGAGCCGAATTCTGACTCTTTGCACCTATTTTCAGTTTCAAATTACGACGTTTCATACCGAAAATATGCCAATTACTGAAAACGGCGATGGGTCATATTTTGCCCAAACCCCCCCCCCTGCAGTTTTCAAAATGTCTGACATGTCGGAAATTTGACTCCTGAGCGTGATTTTTTAGCCGAATTCTGACTCTCTGCACCTATTTTCAGTTTCAAATTACGACGTTTCATACCGAAAATATGCCAATTACTGAAAACGGCGATGGGTCATATTTTGCCCAAACCCCCCTGCAGTTTTCAAAATGTCTGAAATGTCGGAAATTTGACTCATGAGCGTGACTTTTGAGCCGAATTCTGACTCTCTGCACTTATTTTCAGTTTCAAATTACGACGTTTCATACTGAAAATATGCCAATCACTGAAAACGGCGATGGGTCGTATTTTGCCCAAACCCCCCTGCAGTTTTCAAAATATCTGAAATGTCGGAAATTTGACTCCTGAGTGTAATTTTTGAGCCAAATTCTGACTCTCTGCTCCTAATTTCAGCTTCAAATAACGACTTTTTATACCGAAAATATGTCAATTACTGAAAACGGCGATGGGTCATATTTTGCCCAAACCCCCCTGCAGTTTTTAAAATGTCTGAAATGTCGGAAATTTGACTCCTAAGCGTGATTTTTGAACCGAATTCTGACTCTCTGCACCTATTTTCAGTTTCAAATTACGACGTTACATACCGAAAATATGCCAATTACTGAAAACGGCGATGGGTCATATTTTGCCCAAACCCCCCCCCCCTGCAGTTTTCAAAATATCTGAAATGTCGGAAATTTGACTCCTGAGCGTGATTTTTGAGCCGAATTCTGACTCTCTGCACCTGTTTTCAGTTTCAATATACCACGTTTCAATCCGAAAATATGCCAATTACTGAAAACGTCGATGGGTCATATTTTGCCCAAACCCCCCTGCAGTTTTCAAAATGTCTGAAATGTCGGAAATTTGACTCATGAGCGTGATTTTTGAGCCGAATTCTGACTCTCTGCACCTATTTTCAGTTTCAAATTACGACGTTTCATACCGAAAATATGCCAATCACTGAAAACGGCGATGGGTCGTATTTTGCCCAAACCCCCTTGCAGTTTTCAAAATGTCTGAAATGTCGGAAATTTGACTCCTGAGCGTGATTTTTGAGACGAAATCTGACTCTCTGCACCTATTTTCAGTTTCAAATTACGACTTTTTATACCGAAAATATGCCAATTACTGAAAACGGCGAGGGGTCATATTTTGCCCAAACCCCCCTACAGTTTTCAAAATGTCTGAAATGACGGAAATTTAACTCCTGAGGGTGATTTTTTAGCCGAATTCTGACTCTCTGCACCTATTTTCAGTTTCAAATTACGAATTTTTATACCGAAAATATGCCAATTACTGAAAACGTCGATTAGTTATATTTTACCCAAACCCCAATGCAGTTTTCAAAATGTCTGAAATGTCGGAAATTTGACTCCTGAGCGTGATTTTTGAGCCGAATTCTGACTCTTTGCACCTATTTTCAGTTTCAAATTACGACGTTTCATACCGAAAATATGCCAATTACTGAAAACGGCGATGGGTCATATTTTGCCCAAACCCCCCTGCAGTTTTCAAAATATCTGAAATGTAGGAAATTTGACTCCTGAGTGTAATTTTTGAGCCAAATTCTGACTCTCTGCTCCTAATTTCAGCTTCAAATTACGACTTTTTATACCGAAAATATGTCAATTACTGAAAACGGCGATGGGTCATATTTTGCCCAAACCCCCCTGCAGTTTTTAAAATGTCTGAAATGTCGGAAATTTGACTCCTAAGCGTGATTTTTGAACCGAATTCTGACTCTCTGCACCTATTTTCAGTTTCAAATTACGACGTTACATACCGAAAATATGCCAATTACTGAAAACGGCGATGGGTCATATTTTGCCCAAACCCCCCTGCAGTTTTCAAAATATCTGAAATGTAGGAAATTTGACTCCTGAGTGTAATTTTTGAGCCAAACTCTGACTCTCTGCTCCTAATTTCAGTTTCAAATTACGACTTCTTATACCGAAAATATGCCAATTACTGAAAACGGCGATGGGTCATATTTTGCCCAAACCCCCCTGCAGTTTTCAAAATGTCTGAAATGTCGGAAATTTGACTCCTGAGCGTGATTTTTGAGCCGAATTCTGACTCTCTGCACCTATTTTCAGTTTCAAATTACGATGTTTCATACCAAAAATATGCCAATCACTGAAAACGGCGATGGGTCGTATTTTGCCCAATCCCCCCTGCAGTTTTCAAAATGTCTGAAATGTCGGAAATTTGACTCCTGAGCATGATTTTTGAGCCAAATTCTGACTCTCTGCACCTATTTTCAGTTTCAAATTACGAAGTTTCATACCGAAAATATGCCAATTACTGAAAACTGCGATGGGTCATATTTTGCCCAAACCCCCCTGCAGTTTTCAAAATGTCTGAAATATCGGAAATTTGACTCATGAGCGTGATTTTTGAGCCGAATTCTGACTCTCTGCACCTATTTTCAGTTTCAAATTACGACGTTACATACCGAAAATATGCCAATTACTGAAAACGGCGATGGGTCATATTTTGCCCAAACCCCCCTGCAGTTTTCAAAATGTCTGAAATGTCGGAAATTTGACTCCTGAGCGTGATTTTTGAGCCGAATTCTGACTCTCTGCACCTATTTTCAGTTTCAAATTACGACGTTACATACCGAAAATATGCCAATTACTGAAAACGGCGATGTGTCATATTTTGCCCAAACCCCCCCTGCAGTTTTCAAAATGTCTGAAATGTCGGAAATTTGACTCCTGAGCGTGATTTTGTAGCCGAATTCTGACTCTCTGCACCTATTTTCAGTTTCAAATTACGACGTTTCATACCGAAAATATGCCAATTACTGAAAACAGCGATGGGTCATATTTTGCCCAAACCCCCCTGCAGTTTTCAAAATGTCTGAAATGTCGGAAATTTGACTCCTGAGCGTGATTTTTGAGCCGAATTCTGACTCTCTGTCCCTATTTTCAGTTTCAAATTACGACGTTTCATACTGAAAATATGCCAATTACTGAAAACGGCGATGGGTCATATTTTGCCCAAACCCCCCTGCAGTTTTCAAAATGTCTGAAATGTCGGAAATTTGACTCATGAGCGTGATTTTTGAGCCGAATTCTGACTCTCTGCACCTATTTTCAGTTTCAAATTACGACGTTTCATACCGAAAATATGCCAATCACTGAAAACGGCGATGGGTCGTATTTTGCCCAAACCCCCTTGCAGTTTTCAAAATGTCTGAAATGTCGGAAATTTGACTCCTGAGCGTGATTTTTGAGACGAATTCTGACTCTCTGCACCTATTTTCAGTTTCAAATTACGACTTTTTATACCGAAAATATGCCAATTACTGAAAACGGCGAGGGGTCATATTTTGCCCAAACCCCCCTACAGTTTTCAAAATGTCTGAAATGACGGAAATTTAACTCCTGAGGGTGATTTTTTAGCCGAATTCTGACTCTCTGCACCTATTTTCAGTTTCAAATTACGACTTTTTATACCGAAAATATGCCAATTACTGAAAACGTCGATTAGTTATATTTTACCCAAACCCCAATGCAGTTTTCAAAATGTCTGAAATGTCGGAAATTTGACTCCTGAGCGTGATTTTTGAGCCGAATTCTGACTCTTTGCACCTATTTTCAGTTTCAAATTACGACGTTTCATACCGAAAATATGCCAATTACTGAAAACGGCGATGGGTCATATTTTGCCCAAACCCCCCTGCAGTTTTCAAAATATCTGAAATGTAGGAAATTTGACTCCTGAGTGTAATTTTTGAGCCAAACTCTGACTCTCTGCTCCTAATTTCAGTTTCAAATTACGACTTCTTATACCGAAAATATGCCAATTACTGAAAACGGCGATGGGTCATATTTTGCCCAAACCCCCCTGCAGTTTTCAAAATGTCTGAAATGTCGGAAATTTGACTCCTGAGCGTGATTTTTGAGCCGAATTCTGACTCTCTGCACCTATTTTCAGTTTCAAATTACGACGTTTCATACCAAAAATATGCCAATCACTGAAAACGGCGATGGGTCGTATTTTGCCCAATCCCCCCTGCAGTTTTCAAAATGTCTGAAATGTCGGAAATTTGACTCCTGAGCGTGATTTTTGAGCCAAATTCGGACTCTCTGCACCTATTTTCAGTTTCAAATTACGAAGTTTCATACCGAAAATATGCCAATTACTGAAAACTGCGATGGGTCATATTTTGCCCAAACCCCCCTGCAGTTTTCAAAATGTCTGAAATATCGGAAATTTGACTCATGAGCGTGATTTTTGAGCCGAATTCTGACTCTCTGCACCTATTTTCAGTTTCAAATTACGACGTTACATACCGAAAATATGCCAATTACTGAAAACGGCGATGGGTCATATTTTGCCCAAACCCCCCTGCAGTTTTCAAAATGTCTGAAATGTCGGAAATTTGACTCCTGAGCGTGATTTTTGAGCCGAATTCTGACTCTCTGCACCTATTTTCAGTTTCAAATTACGACGTTTCATACCGAAAATATGTCAATTACTGAAAACGGCGATGAGTCATATTTTGCCCCAAACCCCCCTGCAGTTTTCAAAATATCTGAAATGTCGGAAATTTGACTCCTGAGTGTAATTTTTGAGCCAAATTCTGACTCTCTGCTCCTAATTTCAGCTTCAAATTACGACGCTTCATACCGAAAATATGCCAATCACTGAAAACGGCGATGGGTCATATTTTGCCCAAAGCCCCCTGCAGTTTTCAAAATGTCTGAAATGTCGGAAATTTGACTCCTAAACGTGATTTTTGAGCCAAATTCTGACTCTCTGCACTTTTTCTTAGTTTCAAATTACTACGTTTCATACCGAAAATATGCCAATTACTGTAAACAGCGATGGGTCATATTTTGCCCAATCCCTCATGCAGTTTTCAAAATATCTGAAATGTCGGAAATTTGACTCCTGAGCGTGATTTTCGAGCCGAAATCTGACTCTCTGCTCCTAATTTCAGTTTCAAATTACGACTTTTTATACCGAAAATATGCCAATTACTGAAAACAGCGATGGGTCATATTTTGCCCAAACCCCCCTGCAGTTTTCAAAATGTCTGTAATGTCGGAAATTTGACTCCTGAGAGTGATTCTTGAGCCGAATTCTGACTCTCTGCACCTATTTTCAGTTTCAAATTACGAAGTTTCATACCGAAAATATTCCATTTACTGAAAACAGCGAAGGGTCATATTTTGCCCAAACACCCCTGCAGTTTTCAAAATGTCTGAAATGTCGGAAATTTGACTCCTGAGCGTGATTTTTGAGCCAAATTCTGACTCTCTGCTCCTAATTTCAGTTTCAAATGACGACTTTTTATACCGAAAATATGCCAAATACTGAAAACAGCGATGGGTCATATTTTGAACAAACCCCCCTGCAGTTTTTATAATGTCTGAAATGTCGGAAATTTGACTCCTGAGCGTGATTTTTGAACCGAATTCTGACTCTATGCACCTTATTTCAGTTTCAAATTACGACTTTTTATACCGAAAATATGCCATTTACTGAAAACGGCGATGGGTCATATTTTGCCCAAACCCTCATGCAGTTTTCAAAATGTCTGAAATGTCGGAAATTTGACTCCTGAGCGTGATTTTTGAGCCGAATTCTGACTCTCTGCACCTATTTTCAGTTTCACTATACTACGTTTCATACCGAAAATATGCCAATTACTGAAAACGGCGATGGGTCATATTTTGCCCAAACCCCCCTGCAGTTTTCAAAATGTCTGAAATGTCGGAAATTTGACTCATGAGCGTGATTTTTGAGCCGAAATCTGACTCTCTGCACCTATTTTCAGTTTCAAATTACGACGTTTCATACCGAAAATATGCCAATCACAGAAAACGGCTATGGGTCGTATTTTGCCCAAACCCCCCTGCAGTTTTCAAAATGTCTGAAATGTCGGAAATTTGACTACTGAGCGTGATTTTTGAGCCGAATTCTGACTCTTTGCACCTATTTTCAGTTTCAAATTACGACGTTTCATACCGAAATTATGCCAATCACTGAAAACGGCGATGGGTCGTATTTAGCCCAAACCCCCCTACAGTTTTCAAAATGTCTGAAATGACGGAAATTTAACTCCTGAGGGTGATTTTTAAGCCGAATTCTGACTCTCTGCACCTATTTTCAGTTTCAAATTACGACTTTTTATACCGAAAATATGCCAATTACTGAAAACGGCGATTAGTCATATTTTACCCAAACCCCATTGCAGTTTTCAAAATGTCTGAAATGTCGGAAATTTGACTCCTGAGCGTGATTTTTTAGCTGAATTCTGACTCTTTGCACCTATTTTCAGCTTCAAATTACGACGTTTCATACCGAAAATATGCCAATTACTGAAAACGGCGATGGGTCATATTTTGCCCAAACCACCCTGCAGTTTTCAAAATATCTGAAATGTAGGAAATTTGACTCCTGAGTGTAATTTTTGAGCCAAACTCTGACTCTCTGCTCCTAATTTCAGTTTCAAATTACGACTTCTTATACCGAAAATTTGCCAATTACTGAAAACAGCGATGGGTCATATTTTGCCCAAACCCCCCTGCGGTTTTCAAAATGTCTGAAATGTCGGAAATTTGACTCATGAGCGTGACTTTTGAGCCGAATTCTGACTCTCTGCACCTATTTTCAGTTTCAAATTACGACGTTTCATACCGAAAATATGCCAATCACTGAAAACAGCGATGGGTCATATTTTGCCCAAACCCCCCTGCGGTTTTCAAAATGTCTGAAATGTCAGAAATTTGACTCATGAGCTTGACTTTTGAGCCGAATTCTGACTCTCTGCACCTATTTTCAGTTTCAAATTACGACGTTTCATACCGAAAATATGCCAATCACTGAAAACGGCGATGGGTCGTATTTTGCCCAATCCCCCCTGCAGTTTTCAAAATGTCTGAAATGTCGGAAATTTGACTCCTGAGCGTGATTTTTGATCCGAATTCTGACTCTCTGCGCCTATTTTCAGTTTCAAATTACGAAGTTTCATACCGAAAATATGCCAATTACTGAAAACGGAGATGGGTCATATTTTGCCCAAACCCCCCTGCAGTTTTCAAAATGTCTGAAATGTCGGAAATTTGACTCCTGAGCGTGATTTTTGAGCCGAATTCTGACTCTCTGCACCTATTTTCAGTTTCAAATTACGACTTTTTATACCGAAAATATGCCAATTACTGAAAACGGCGATTAGTCATATTTTACGCAAACCCCATTGCAGTTTTCAAAATGACTTAAATGTCGGAAATTTGACTCCTGAGCGTGATGTTTGAGCCGAATTCTGACTCTTTGCACCTATTTTCAGTTTCAAATTACGACGTTTCATACCGAAAATATGCCAATCACTGAAAACGGCGATGGGTCGTATTTTGCCCAAACCCCACTGCAGTTTTCAAAATGTCTGAAACGTCGGTAATTTGAATCCTTAGAGTGATTTTTGAGCCGAATTCTGACTCTCTGCACCTATTTTCAGTTTCAAATTACTACGTTTCATACCGAAAATATGCCAATTACTGAAAACGGCGATGGGTCATATTTTGCCCAAACCCCCCCCTGCAGTTTTCAAAATGTCTGAAATGTCGGAAATTTGACTCCTGAGCGTGATTTTTGAGCCGAATTCTGACTCTCTGCATCTATTTTCAGTTTCAAATTACGACGTTTAATACCGAAAATATGCCAATTACTGAAAACAGCGATGGGTCATATTTTGCCCAAACCCCTCTGCAATTTTCAAAATGTCTGAAATGTCGGAAATTTGACTCCTGAGCGTGATTTGTGAGCCGAATTCTGACTCTTTGCACCTATTTTCAGTTTCAAATTATGACGTTTCATACCGAAAATATGCCAATTACTGAAAACGGCGATGGGTCATATTTTGCCCAAACCCCCCTGCAGTTTTCAAAATGTCTGAAATGTCGGAAATTTGACTCCTGAGCGTGATTTTTGAGCCGAATTCTGACTCTCTGCACCTATTTTCAGTTTCAAATTACGACGTTTCATACTGAAAATATGCCAATTACTGAAAACAGCGATGGGTCATATTTTGCCCAAACCCCCCTGCAGTTTTTAAAATGTCTGAAATGTCGGAAATTTGACTCCTGAGCGTGATTTTTGAGCCGAATTCTGACTCTCTGCACCTATTTTCAGTTTCAAATTACGACGTTACATACCGAAAATATGCCAATTACTGAAAACGGCGATGGGTCATAATTTGCCCAAACCCCCCCTGCAGTTTTCAAAATGTCTGAAATGTCGGAAATTTGACTACTGAGCGGGATTTTTTAGCCGAATTCTGACTCTTTGCACCTATTTTCAGTTTCAAATTACGACGTTTCATACCGAAAATATGCCAATCACTGAAAACGGCGATGGGTCGTATTTTGCCCAATCCCCCCTGCAGTTTTCAAAATGTCTGAAATGTCGGAAATTTGACTCCTGAGCGTGATTTTTGATCCGAATTCTGACTCTCTGCGCCTATTTTCAGTTTCAAATTACGAAGTTTCATACCGAAAATATGCCAATTACTGAAAACGGAGATGGGTCATATTTTGCCCAAACCCCCCTGCAGTTTTCAAAATGTCTGAAACGTCGGTAATTTGAATCCTTAGAGTGATTTTTGAGCCGAATTCTGACTCTCTGCACCTATTTTCAGTTTCAAATTACTACGTTTCATACCGAAAATATGCCAATTACTGAAAACGGCGATGGGTCATATTTTGCCCAAACCCCCCCCTGCAGTTTTCAAAATGTCTGAAATGTCGGAAATTTGACTCCTGAGCGTGATTTTTGAGCCGAATTCTGACTCTCTGCATCTATTTTCAGTTTCAAATTACGACGTTTAATACCGAAAATATGCCAATTACTGAAAACAGCGATGGGTCATATTTTGCCCAAACCCCTCTGCAATTTTCAAAATGTCTGAAATGTCGGAAATTTGACTCCTGAGCGTGATTTGTGAGCCGAATTCTGACTCTTTGCACCTATTTTCAGTTTCAAATTATGACGTTTCATACCGAAAATATGCCAATTACTGAAAACGGCGATGGGTCATATTTTGCCCAAACCCCCCTGCAGTTTTCAAAATGTCTGAAATGTCGGAAATTTGACTCCTGAGCGTGATTTTTGAGCCGAATTCTGACTCTCTGCACCTATTTTCAGTTTCAAATTACGACGTTTCATACTGAAAATATGCCAATTACTGAAAACAGCGATGGGTCATATTTTGCCCAAACCCCCCTGCAGTTTTTAAAATGTCTGAAATGTCGGAAATTTGACTCCTGAGCGTGATTTTTGAGCCGAATTCTGACTCTCTGCACCTATTTTCAGTTTCAAATTACGACGTTACATACCGAAAATATGCCAATTACTGAAAACGGCGATGGGTCATAATTTGCCCAAACCCCCCCTGCAGTTTTCAAAATGTCTGAAATGTCGGAAATTTGACTACTGAGCGGGATTTTTTAGCCGAATTCTGACTCTTTGCACCTATTTTCAGTTTCAAATTACGACGTTTCATACCGAAAATATGCCAATGACTGAAAACAGCGATGGGTTGTATTTTGCCCAAACCCTTCTGCAGTTTTTAAAATATCTGAAATGTCGGAAATTTGAATCCTGAGTGTAATTTTTGAGACAAACTCTGACTCTCTGCTCCTAATTTCAGTTTCAAATTACGACGTTTCATACCGAAAATATGCCAATCGCTGAAAACGGCGATTGGTCGTATTTTGCCCAATCCCCCCTGCAGTTTTCAAAATGTCTGAAATGTCGGAAATTTGACTCCTGAGCGTGATTTTTGAGCCGAATTCTGACTCTCTGCACCTTTTTTCAGTTTCAAATTACGAAGTTTTATACCGAAAATATGCCAATTACTGAAAACGGCGATGGGTCGTATTTTGCCCAAACCCCCCTGCAGTTTTCAAAATGTCTGAAATGTCGGAAATTAGACTCCTGAGCGTGATTTTTGAGCCGAATTCTGACTCTCTGCACCTATTTTCAGTTTCAAATTACGACTTTTTATACCGAAAATATGCCAATTACTGAAAACGGCGATGGGTCATATTTTGTCCAAACCCCCCTGCAGTTTTGAAAATGTCTGAAATGTCGGAAATTTGACTCTTGAGCGTGATTTTTGAGCCGAATTGTGACTCTCTGCATCTATTTTCAGTTTCAAATTACGACGTTTCATACCGAAAATATGCCAATTACTGAAAACGGCGATGGGTCATATTTTGCCAAAACCCCCCTGCAGTTTTTAAAATGTCTGAAATGTCGGAAATTTGACTCCTGAGCGTGATTCTTGAGCCGAATTCTGACTCTCTGCACCTAATTTCAGTTTCAAATTACGATGTTTCATACCGAAAATATGCCAATTACTGTAAACGGCGATGGGTCATATTTTGCCCAAACCGCCCTGCAGTTTTCAAAATGTCTGAAATGTCGGAAATTTGACTCCTGAGCGAGATTTTTTATCCGAATTCTGACTCTCTGCGTCTATTTTCAGTTTCAAATTACGACTTTTTATGCCGAAAATATGCCAATTACTAAAAACGGCGATGGGTCATATTTTGCCCAAACCCCCCTGCAGTTTTCAAAATGTCTGAAATGTCGGAAATTTGACTCTTGAGCGTGATTTTTGAGCCGAATTCTGACTCTCTGCACCTATTTTCAGTTTCAAATTACGACGTTTCATACCGAAAATATGCCAACTACTGAAAACAGCGATAGGTCATATTTTGCCCAAACCCTCCTGCAGTTTTTGAAATATCTGAAATGTCGGAAATTTGACTGCTGACCGTGATTTTTTAGCCAAATTCTGACTCTCTGCACCTATTTTCAGTTTCAAATTACGACGTTTCATACCGAAAATATGCCAATTACTGTAAACAGCGATAGGTCATATTTTGCCCAAACCCCCCTGCAGTTTTCAAAATGTCTGAAATGTCTGAAATTTGACTCCTGAGTGTGATTTTTTATCCGAATTCTGACTCTCTTCACCTATTTTTAGTTTAAAATTACGACTTTTTATACCGAAAATATGCCAATCACTGAAAACGGCGATGGGTCATATTTTGCCCAAACCCCTCTGCAGTTTTCAAAATGTCTGAAATGTCGGAAATTTGACTCCTGAGCGTGATTTTTGAGCCGAATTCTGACTCTCTGCATCAATTTTCAGTTTCAAATTACGACGTTCCTTACCGAAAATATGCCAATTACTGTAAACAGCGATGGGTCATATTTTGCCCAAACCCCCCTGCAGTTTTCAAAATGTCTGAAATGTTGGAAATTTTACTCCTGAGCGTGATTTTTGAGCCGAATTCTGACTCTCTGCACCTATTTTCAGTTTCAAATTACGACTTTTTATGCCGAAAATATGCCAATTACTGAAAACGATGATGGGTCATATTTTGCCCAAACCCCCCTGCAGTTTTTGAAATGTCTGAAATGTCGGAAATTAAACTCCTGAGCGTGATTTTTGAGCCGAATTCTGACTCTCTGCACCTATTTTCAGTTTCAAATTACGACTTTTTATACCGAAAATATGCCAATTACTGAAAACGGCGATGGGTCATATTTTGCCCAAACCCCCCTGCAGTTTTGAAAATGTCTTAAATGTCGGAAATTTGACTCTTGAGCGTGATTTTTGAACCGAATTCTGACTCTCTGCATCTGTTTTCAGTTTCAAACTACGACTTTTTATACCGAAAATATGCCAATTACTGAAAACGGCGATGGGTCATATTTTGCCCAAACCCCCCTGCAGTTTTCAAAATGTCTGAAATGTCGGAAATTTGACTCCTGAGCGTGATTTTTGAGCCGAATTCTGACTCTCTGCATCAATTTTCAGTTTCAAATTACGACGTTCCATACCGAAAATATGCCAATTACTGTAAACTGCGATGGGTCATGTTTTGCCCAAACCCCCCTGCAGTTTTCAAAATGTCTGAAATGTTGGAAATTTTACTCCTGAGCGTGATTTTTGAGCCGAATTCTGACTCTCTGCACCTATTTTCAGTTTCAAATTACGACTTTTTATACCGAAAATATGCCAATTACTGAAAACGGTGATGGGTCATATTTTGCCCAAACCCCCCTGCAGTTTTCAAAATGTCTGAAATGTCGGAAATTAGACTCCTGAGCGTGATTTTTGAGCCGAATTCTGACTCTCTGCACCTATTTTCAGTTTCAAATTACGACTTTTTATACCGAAAATATGCCAATTATTGTAAACGGCGATGGGTCATATTTTGCCCAAACCGCCCTGCAGTTTTCAAAATGTCTGAAATGTCGGAAATTTGACTATTGAGCGAGATTTTTTATCCGAATTCTGACTCTCTGCACCTATTTTCAGTTTCAAATTACGACTTTTTATACCGAAAATATGCCAATTACTGAAAACGGCGATGGGTCATATTTTGCCCAAACCCCCCTGCAGTTTTCAAAATGTCTGAAATGTCGGAAATTTGACTCCTGAGCGTGATTTTTGAGCCGAATTCTGACTCTCTGCATCAATTTTCAGTTTCAAATTACGACGTTCCATACCGAAAATATGCCAATTACTGTAAACAGCGATGGTTCATATTTTGCCCAAACCCCCCTGCAGTTTTCAAAATGTCTGAAATGTTGGAAATTTTACTCCTGAGCGTGATTTTTGAGCCGAATTCTGACTCTCTGCACCTATTTTCAGTTTCAAATTAAGAATTTTTATACCGAAAATATGCCAATTACTGAAAACGGTGATGGGTCATATTTTGCCCAAACCCCCCTGCAGTTTTCAAAATGTATGAATTATCGGAAATTAGACTCCTGAGCGTGATTTTTGAGCCGAATTCTGACTCTCTGCACCTATTTTCAGTTTCAAAATACGACGTTTCATACCGAAAATATGCCAATTACTGTAAACGGCGATGGGTCATATTTTGCCCGAACCCCCCTGCAGTTTTTAAAATGTCTGAAATGTCGGAAATTTGACTCCTGAGCGTGATTTTTTATCCGAATTCTTACTCTCTGCACCTATTTTCAGTTTCAAATTACGACGTTTCATACCGAAAATATGCCAATTACTGTAAACGGCGATGGGTCATATTTTGCCCAAACCGCCCTGCAGTTTTCAAAATGTCTGAAATGTCGGAAATTTGACTCCTGAGCGAGATTTTTTATCCGTATTCTGAATCTCTGCACCTAATTTCAGTTTCAAATTCCGACTTTTTATACCGAAAATATGCCAATTACTGAAAACGGCGATGGGTCATATTTTGCCCAAACCCCCCTGCAGTTTTCAAAATGTCTGAAATGTCGGAAATTTGACTCTTGAGCATGATTTTTGAGCCGAATTCTGACTCTCTGCACCTATTTTCAGTTTCAAATTACGACGTTTCATACCGAAAATATGCCAATTACTGAAACGGCGATGGGTCATATTTTGCCCAAACCCCCCTGCAGTTTTTGAAATGTCTGAAATGTCGGAAATTAAACTCCTGAGCGTGATTTTTGAGCCGAATTCTGACTCTCTGCACCTATTTTCAGTTTCAAATTACGACTTTTTATACCGAAAATATGCCAATTACTGAAAACGGCGATGGGTCATATTTTGCCCAAACCCCCCTGCAGTTTTGAAAATGTCTTAAATGTCGGAAATTTGACTCTTGAGCGTGATTTTTGAGCCGAATTCTGACTCTCTGCATCTGTTTTCAGTTTCAAACTACGACTTTTTATACCGAAAATATGCCAATTACTGAAAACGGCGATGGGTCATATTTTGCCCAAACCCCCCTGCAGTTTTCAAAATGTCTGAAATGTCGGAAATTTGACTCCTGAGCGTGATTTTTGAGCCGAATTCTGACTCTCTGCATCAATTTTCAGTTTCAAATTACGACGTTCCATACCGAAAATATGCCAATTACTGTAAACTGCGATGGGTCATGTTTTGCCCAAACCCCCCTGCAGTTTTCAAAATGTCTGAAATGTTGGAAATTTTACTCCTGAGCGTGATTTTTGAGCCGAATTCTGACTCTCTGCACCTATTTTCAGTTTCAAATTACGACTTTTTATACCGAAAATATGCCAATTACTGAAAACGGTGATGGGTCATATTTTGCCCAAACCCCCCTGCAGTTTTCAAAATGTCTGAAATGTCGGAAATTAGACTCCTGAGCGTGATTTTTGAGCCGAATTCTGACTCTCTGCACCTATTTTCAGTTTCAAATTACGACTTTTTATACCGAAAATATGCCAATTATTGTAAACGGCGATGGGTCATATTTTGCCCAAACCGCCCTGCAGTTTTCAAAATGTCTGAAATGTCGGAAATTTGACTATTGAGCGAGATTTTTTATCCGAATTCTGACTCTCTGCACCTATTTTCAGTTTCAAATTACGACTTTTTATACCGAAAATATGCCAATTACTGAAAACGGCGATGGGTCATATTTTGCCCAAACCCCCCTGCAGTTTTCAAAATGTCTGAAATGTCGGAAATTTGACTCCTGAGCGTGATTTTTGAGCCGAATTCTGACTCTCTGCATCAATTTTCAGTTTCAAATTACGACGTTCCATACCGAAAATATGCCAATTACTGTAAACAGCGATGGTTCATATTTTGCCCAAACCCCCCTGCAGTTTTCAAAATGTCTGAAATGTTGGAAATTTTACTCCTGAGCGTGATTTTTGAGCCGAATTCTGACTCTCTGCACCTATTTTCAGTTTCAAATTAAGAATTTTTATACCGAAAATATGCCAATTACTGAAAACGGTGATGGGTCATATTTTGCCCAAACCCCCCTGCAGTTTTCAAAATGTATGAATTATCGGAAATTAGACTCCTGAGCGTGATTTTTGAGCCGAATTCTGACTCTCTGCACCTATTTTCAGTTTCAAAATACGACGTTTCATACCGAAAATATGCCAATTACTGTAAACGGCGATGGGTCATATTTTGCCCGAACCCCCCTGCAGTTTTTAAAATGTCTGAAATGTCGGAAATTTGACTCCTGAGCGTGATTTTTTATCCGAATTCTTACTCTCTGCACCTATTTTCAGTTTCAAATTACGACGTTTCATACCGAAAATATGCCAATTACTGTAAACGGCGATGGGTCATATTTTGCCCAAACCGCCCTGCAGTTTTCAAAATGTCTGAAATGTCGGAAATTTGACTCCTGAGCGAGATTTTTTATCCGTATTCTGAATCTCTGCACCTAATTTCAGTTTCAAATTCCGACTTTTTATACCGAAAATATGCCAATTACTGAAAACGGCGATGGGTCATATTTTGCCCAAACCCCCCTGCAGTTTTCAAAATGTCTGAAATGTCGGAAATTTGACTCTTGAGCATGATTTTTGAGCCGAATTCTGACTCTCTGCACCTATTTTCAGTTTCAAATTACGACGTTTCATACCGAAAATATGCCAATTACTGAAACGGCGATGGGTCATATTTTGCCCAAACCCCCCTGCAGTTTTTGAAATGTCTGAAATGTCGGAAATTTGACTCCTGAGCGTGATTTTTGAGCCAAATTCTGACTCTCTGCACCTATTTTCAGTTTCCAATTACGACGTTTCATACCGAAAATATGCCAATTACTGTAAACTGCGATAGGTCATATTTTGCCCAAACCCCCCTGCAGTTTTCAAAATGTCTGAAATGTCTGAAATTTGACTCCTGAGCGTGATTTTTTATCCGAATTCAGACTCTCTTCACCTATTTTCAGTTTCAAATTACGACTTTTTATACCGAAAATATGCCAATTACTGAAAACGGCGATGGGTCATTCTTTGCCCAAACCCCCCTGCAGTTTTCAAAATGTCTGAAATGTCGGAAATTTGACTCCTGAGCGTGATTTTTGAGCCGAATTCTGACTCTCTGCATCAATTTTCAGTTTCAAATTACGACGTTCCATACCGAAAATATGCCAATTACTGTAAACAGCGATGGGTCATATTTTGCCCAAAACCCCCCTGCAGTTTTCAAAATGTCTGAAATGTTGGAAATTTTACTCCTGAGCGTGATTTTTGAGCCGAATTCTGACTCTCTGCACCTATTTTCATTTTCAAATTACGACTTTTTATACCGAAAATATGCCAATTACTGAAAACGGTGATGGGTTATATTTTGCCCAAACCCTCCTGCAGTTTTCAAAATGTCTGAAATGTCGGAAATTAGACCCCTGAGCGTGATTTTTGAGCCGAATCCTGACTCTCTGCACCTATTTTCAGTTTCAAATTACGACTTTTTATACCGAAAATATGCCAATTACTGAAAACGGCGATGGGTCATATTTTGCCCAAACCCCCCTGCAGTTTTGAAAATGTTTGAAATGTCGGAAATTTGACTCTTGAGCGTGATTTTTGAGCCGAATTCTGACTCTCTGCATCTATTTTCAGTTTCAAATTACGACGTTTCATACCGAAAATATGCCAATTACTGTAAACGACGATAGGTCATATTTTGCCCAAACCCCCCTGCAGTTTTCAAAATGTCTGAAATGTCTGAAATTTGACTCCTGAGCGTGATTTTTTATCCGAATTCTGACTCTCTTCACCTATTTTCAGTTTCAAATCACGACTTTTTATACCGAAAATATGCAAATTACTGAAAACGGCGATGGGTCATATTTTGCCCAAACCCCCCCCCCCCTGCAGTTTTCAAAATGTCTGAAATGTCGGAAATTTGACTCCTGAGCGTGATTTTTGAGCCGAATTCTGACTCTCTGCATCAGTTTTCAGTTTCAAATTACGACGTTCCATACCGAAAATATGCCAATTACTGTAAACAGCGATGGGTCATATTTTGCCCAAACCCCCCTGCAGTTTTCAAAATGTCTGAAATGTTGGAAATTTTACTCCTGAGCGTGATTTTTGAGCCGAATTCTGACTCTCTGCAGCTATTTTCTGTTTCAAATTAAGACTTTTTATACCGAAAATATGCCAATTACTGAAAACGGCGATGGGTCATATTTTGCCCAAACCCCCCCTGCAGTTTTCAAAATGTCTGAAATGTCGGAAATTAGACTCCTGAGTGTGATTTTTGAGGCCGAATTCTGACTCTCTGCACCTATTTTCAGTTTCAAAATACGACGTTTCATACCGAAAATATGCCAATTACTGTAAACGGCGATGGGTCATATTTTGCCCAAACCCCCCTGCAGTTTTCAAAATGTCTGAAATGTCGGAAATTTGACTCCTGAGCGTGATTTTTTATCCGAATTCTGACTCTCTGCACCTATTTTTAGTTTCAAATTACGACTTTTTATACCGAAAATATGCCAATTACTGAAAACGACGATGGGTCATATTCTGCCCAAACCCCCCTGCAGTTTTCAAAATGTCTGAAATGTTGGAAATTTTACTCTTGAGCGTGATTTTTGAGCTGAATTCTGACTCTCTGCACCTATTTTCATTTTCAAATTACGACGTTTCATACCGAAAATATGCCAATTACTGTAAACGACGATAGGTCATATTTTGCCCAAACCCCCCTGCAGTTTTCAAAATGTCTGAAATGTCTGAAATTTGACTCATGAGCGTGATTTTTTATCCGAATTCTGACTCTCTTCACCTATTTTCAGTTTTAAATCACGACTTTTTATACCGAAAATATGCAAATTACTGAAAACGGCGATGGGTCATATTTTGCCCAAACCCCCCCACCCCTGCAGTTTTCAAAATGTCTGAAATGTCGGAAATTTGACTCTTGAGCGTGATTTTTGAGCCGAATTCTGACTCTCTGCATCAATTTTCAGTTTCAAATTACGACGTTCCATACCGAAAATATGCCAATTACTGTAAACAGCGATGGGTCATATTTTGCCCAAACCCCCCTGCAGTTTTCAAAATGTCTGAAATGTTGGAAATTTTACTCCTGAGCGTGATTTTTGAGCCGAATTCTGACTCTCTGCAGCTATTTTCTGTTTCAAATTAAGACTTTTTATACCGAAAATATGCCAATTACTGAAAACGGCGATGGGTCATATTTTGCCCAAACCCCCCCTGCAGTTTTCAAAATGTCTGAAATGTCGGAAATTTGACTCCTGAGCGTGATTTTTTATCCGAATTCTGACTCTCTGCACCTATTTTTAGTTTCAAATTACGACTTTTTATACCGAAAATATGCCAATTACTGAAAACGGCGATGGGTCATATTCTGCCCAAACACCCCTGCAGTTTTCAAAATGTCTGAAATGTTGGAAATTTTACTCTTGAGCGTGATTTTTGAGCTGAATTCTGACTCTCTGCACCTATTTTCATTTTCAAATTACGACTTTTTATACCGAAAATATGCCAATTACTGAAAACGGTGATGGGTCATATTTTGCCCAAACCCCCCTGCAGTTTTCAAAATGTCTGAAATGTCGGAAATTTGACTCCTGAGCGTGATTTTTGAGCCGAATTCTGACTCTCTGCATCAATTTTCAGTTTCAAATTACGACGTTCCATACCGAAAATATGCCAATTACTGTAAACAGCGATGGGTCATATTTTGCCCAAACCCCCCTGCAGTTTTCAAAATGTCTGAAATGTTGGAAATTTTACTCCTGAGCGTGATTTTTGAGCCGAATTCTGACTCTCTGCACCTATTTTCAGTTTCAAATTAAGAATTTTTATACCGAAAATATGCCAATTACTGAAAACGGTGATGGGTCATATTTAGCCCAAACCCCCCTGCAGTTTTCAAAATGTATGAATTGTCGGAAATTAGACTCCTGAGCGTGATTTTTGAGCCGAATTCTGACTCTCTGCACCTATTTTCAGTTTCAAAATACGACGTTTCATACCGAAAATATGCCAATTACTGTAAACGGCGATGGGTCATATTTTGCCCAAACCCCCCTGCAGTTTTTAAAATGTCTGAAATGTCGGAAATTTGACTCCTGAGCGTGATTTTTTATCCGAATTCTTACTCTCTGCACCTATTTTCAGTTTCAAATTAAGACGTTTCATACCGAAAATAGGCTAATTACTGAAAACGGCGATGGGTCATATTTTGCCCAAACCCCCCTGCAGTTTTGAAAATGTCTGAAATGTCGGAAATTTGACTCTTGAGCGTGATTTTTGAGCCGAATTCTGACTCTCTGCATCTATTTTCAGTTTCAAATTACGACTTTTTATACCGAAAATATGCCAATTACTGAAAACGGCGATGGGTCATATTTTGCCCAAACCCCCCTGCAGTTTTCAAAATGTCTGAAAAGTCGGAAATTTGACTCTTGAGCGTGATTTTTGAGCCGAATTCTGACTCTCTGCACCAATTTTCAGTTTCAAATTACGACGTTTCATACCGAAAATATGCCAATTACTGAAACGGCGATGGGTCATATTTTGCCCAAACCCCCCTGCAGTTTTTGAAATGTCTGAAAAGTCGGAAATTTGACTCCTGAGCGTGATTTTTGAGCCAAATTCTGACTCTCTGCACCTATTTTCAGTTTCCAATTACGACGTTTCATACCGAAAATATGCCAATTACTGTAAACTGCGATAGGTCATATTTTGCCCAAACCCCCCCCCCCCCCTGCAGTTTTCAAAATGTCTGAAATGTTGGAAATTTTACTCCTGAGCGTGATTTTTGAGCCGAATTCTGACTCTCTGCACCTATTTTCATTTTCAAATTACGACTTTTTATACCGAAAATATGCCAATTACTGAAAACGGTGATGGGTTATATTTTGCCCAAACCCTCCTGCAGTTTTCAAAATGTCTGAAATGTCGGAAATTAGACCCCTGAGCGTGATTTTTGAGCCGAATCCTGACTCTCTGCACCTATTTTCAGTTTCAAATTACGACTTTTTATACCGAAAATATGCCAATTACTGAAAACGGCGATGGGTCATATTTTGCCCAAACCCCCCTGCAGTTTTGAAAATGTCTGAAATGTCGGAAATTTGACTCTTGAGCGTGATTTTTGAGCCGAATTCTGACTCTCTGCATCTATTTTCAGTTTCAAATTACGACGTTTCATACCGAAAATATGCCAATTACTGTAAACGACGATAGGTCATATTTTGCCCAAACCCCCCTGCAGTTTTCAAAATGTCTGAAATGTCTGAAATTTGACTCCTGAGCGTGATTTTTTATCCGAATTCTGACTCTCTTCACCTATTTTCAGTTTCAAATCACGACTTTTTATACCGAAAATATGCAAATTACTGAAAACGGCGATGGGTCATATTTTGCCCAAACCCCCCCTGCAGTTTTCAAAATGTCTGAAATGTTGGAAATTTTACTCCTGAGCGTGATTTTTGAGCCGAATTCTGACTCTCTGCAGCTATTTTCAGTTTCAAATTAAGACTTTTTATACCGAAAATATGCCAATTACTGAAAACGGCGATGGGTCATATTTTGCCCGAACCCCCCTGCAGTTTTCAAAATGTCTGAAATGTCGGAAATTAGACTCCTGAGTGTTATTTTTTAGCCGAATTCTGACTCTCTGCACCTATTTTCAGTTTCAAAATACGACGTTTCATACCGAAAATATGCCAATTACTGTAAACGGCGATGGGTCATATTTTGCCCAAACCCCCCTGCAGTTTTCAAAATGTCTGAAATGTCGGAAATTTGACTCCTGAGCGTGATTTTTTATCCAAATTCTGAATCTCTGCACCTATTTTCAGTTTCAAATTACGACTTTTTATACCAAAAATATGCCAATTACTGAAAACGGTGATGGGTCATATTTTGCCCAAACCCCCCTGCAGTTTTCAAAATGTCTGAAATGTCGGAAATTTGACTCCTCAGCGTGATTTTTGAGCCGAATTCTGACTCTCTGCATCAATTTTCAGTTTCAAATTACGACGTTCCATACCGAAAATATGCCAATTACTGTAAACAGCGATGGGTCATATTTTGCCCAAACCCCCCTGCAGTTTTCAAAATGTCTGAAATGTTGGAAATTTTACTCCTGAGCGTGATTTTTGAGCCGAATTCTGACTCTCTGCAGCTATTTTCAGTTTCAAATTAAGAATTTTTATACCGAAAATATGCCAATTACTGAAAACGGTGATGGGTCATATTTTGCCCAAACCCCCCTGCAGTTTTCAAAATGTATGAATTGTCGGAAATTAGACTCCTGAGCGTGATTTTTGAGCCGAATTCTGACTCTCTGCACCTATTTTCAGTTTCAAAATACGACGTTTCATACCGAAAATATGCCAATTACTGTAAACGGCGATGGGTCATATTTTGCCCAAACCCCCCTGCAGTTTTTAAAATGTCTGAAATGTCGAAAATTTGACTCCTGAGCGTGATTTTTTATCCGAATTCTTACTCTCTGCACCTATTTTCAGTTTCAAATTACGACGTTTCATACCGAAAATAGGCTAATTACTGAAAACGGCGATGGGTCATATTTTGCCCAAACCCCCCTGCAGTTTTGAAAATGTCTGAAATGTCGGAAATTTGACTCTTGAGCGTGATTTTTGAGCCGAATTCTGACTCTCTGCATCTATTATCAGTTTCAAATTACGATGTTTCATACCGAAAATATGCCAATTACTGAAAACGGCGATGGGTCATATTCTGCCCAAACCCCCCTGCAGTTTTTAAAATGTCTGATATGTCGAAAATTTGACTCCTGAGCGTGATTCTTGAGCCGAATTCTGACTCTCTGCACCTATTTTCAGTTTCAAATTACGATGTTTCATACCGAAAATATGCCAATTACTGTAAACGGCGATGGGTCATATTTTGCCCAAACCGCCCTGCAGTTTTCAAAATGTCTGAAATGTCGGAAATTTGACTCCTGAGCGAGATTTTTTATCCGAATTCTGACTCTCTGCACCTATTTTCAGTTTCAAATTACGACTTTTTATACCGAAAATATGCCAATTACTGAAAACGGCGATGGGTCATATTTTGCCCAAACCCCCCTGCAGTTTTCAAAATGTCTGAAATGTCGGAAATTTAACTCTTGAGCGTGATTTTTGAGCCGAATTCTGACTCTCTGCACCTATTTTCAGTTTCAAATTACGACGTTTCATACCGAAAATATGCCAATTACTGAAACGGCGATGGGTCATATTTTGCCCAAACCCCCCTGCAGTTTTTGAAATGTCTGAAATGTCGGAAATTTGACTCCTGAGCGTGATTTTTGAGCCAAATTCTGACTCTCTGCACCTATTTTCAGTTTCAAATTAAGAATTTTTATACCGAAAATATGCCAATTACTGAAAACGGTGATGGGTCATATTTTGCCCAAACCCCCCTGCAGTTTTCAAAATGTATGAATTGTCGGAAATTAGACTCCTGAGCGTGATTTTTGAGCCGAATTCTGACTCTCTGCACCTATTTTCAGTTTCAAAATACGACGTTTCATACCGAAAATATGCCAATTACTGTAAACGGCGATGGGTCATATTTTGCCCAAACCCCCCTGCAGTTTTTAAAATGTCTGAAATGTCGAAAATTTGACTCCTGAGCGTGATTTTTTATCCGAATTCTTACTCTCTGCACCTATTTTCAGTTTCAAATTACGACGTTTCATACCGAAAATAGGCTAATTACTGAAAACGGCGATGGGTCATATTTTGCCCAAACCCCCCTGCAGTTTTGAAAATGTCTGAAATGTCGGAAATTTGACTCTTGAGCGTGATTTTTGAGCCGAATTCTGACTCTCTGCATCTATTATCAGTTTCAAATTACGATGTTTCATACCGAAAATATGCCAATTACTGAAAACGGCGATGGGTCATATTCTGCCCAAACCCCCCTGCAGTTTTTAAAATGTCTGATATGTCGAAAATTTGACTCCTGAGCGTGATTCTTGAGCCGAATTCTGACTCTCTGCACCTATTTTCAGTTTCAAATTACGATGTTTCATACCGAAAATATGCCAATTACTGTAAACGGCGATGGGTCATATTTTGCCCAAACCGCCCTGCAGTTTTCAAAATGTCTGAAATGTCGGAAATTTGACTCCTGAGCGAGATTTTTTATCCGAATTCTGACTCTCTGCACCTATTTTCAGTTTCAAATTACGACTTTTTATACCGAAAATATGCCAATTACTGAAAACGGCGATGGGTCATATTTTGCCCAAACCCCCCTGCAGTTTTCAAAATGTCTGAAATGTCGGAAATTTAACTCTTGAGCGTGATTTTTGAGCCGAATTCTGACTCTCTGCACCTATTTTCAGTTTCAAATTACGACGTTTCATACCGAAAATATGCCAATTACTGAAACGGCGATGGGTCATATTTTGCCCAAACCCCCCTGCAGTTTTTGAAATGTCTGAAATGTCGGAAATTTGACTCCTGAGCGTGATTTTTGAGCCAAATTCTGACTCTCTGCACCTATTTTCAGTTTCAAATTACGACGTTTCATACCGAAAATATGCCAATTACTGTAAACTGCGATGGGTCATATTTTGCCCAAACCCCCCTGCAGTTTTCAAAATGTCTGAAATGTCGGAAATTTGACTCCTGAGCGTGATTTTTGAGCCGAATTCTGACTCTCTGCACCTATTTTCATTTTCAAATTACGACTTTTTATACCGAAAATATGCCAATTACTGAAAACGGTGATGGGTTATATTTTGCCCAAACCCTCCTGCAGTTTTCAAAATGTCTGAAATGTCGGAAATTAGACCCCTGAGCGTGATTTTTGAGCCGAATCCTGACTCTCTGCACCTATTTTCAGTTTCAAATTACGACTTTTTATACCGAAAATATGCCAATTACTGAAAACGGCGATGGGTCATATTTTGCCCAAACCCCCCTGCAGTTTTGAAAATGTCTGAAATGTCGGAAATTTGACTCTTGAGCGTGATTTTTGAGCCGAATTCTGACTCTCTGCATCTATTTTCAGTTTCAAATTACGACGTTTCATACCGAAAATATGCCAATTACTGTAAACGGCGATGGGTCATATTTTGCCCAAACCCCCCTGCAGTTTTTAAAATGTCTGAAATGTCGAAAATTTGACTCCTGAGCGTGATTTTTTATCCGAATTCTTACTCTCTGCACCTATTTTCAGTTTCAAATTACGACGTTTCATACCGAAAATAGGCTAATTACTGAAAACGGCGATGGGTCATATTTTGCCCAAACCCCCCTGCAGTTTTGAAAATGTCTGAAATGTCGGAAATTTGACTCTTGAGCGTGATTTTTGAGCCGAATTCTGACTCTCTGCATCTATTATCAGTTTCAAATTACGATGTTTCATACCGAAAATATGCCAATTACTGAAAACGGCGATGGGTCATATTCTGCCCAAACCCCCCTGCAGTTTTTAAAATGTCTGATATGTCGAAAATTTGACTCCTGAGCGTGATTCTTGAGCCGAATTCTGACTCTCTGCACCTATTTTCAGTTTCAAATTACGATGTTTCATACCGAAAATATGCCAATTACTGTAAACGGCGATGGGTCATATTTTGCCCAAACCGCCCTGCAGTTTTCAAAATGTCTGAAATGTCGGAAATTTGACTCCTGAGCGAGATTTTTTATCCGAATTCTGACTCTCTGCACCTATTTTCAGTTTCAAATTACGACTTTTTATACCGAAAATATGCCAATTACTGAAAACGGCGATGGGTCATATTTTGCCCAAACCCCCCTGCAGTTTTCAAAATGTCTGAAATGTCGGAAATTTAACTCTTGAGCGTGATTTTTGAGCCGAATTCTGACTCTCTGCACCTATTTTCAGTTTCAAATTACGACGTTTCATACCGAAAATATGCCAATTACTGAAACGGCGATGGGTCATATTTTGCCCAAACCCCCCTGCAGTTTTTGAAATGTCTGAAATGTCGGAAATTTGACTCCTGAGCGTGATTTTTGAGCCAAATTCTGACTCTCTGCACCTATTTTCAGTTTCAAATTACGACGTTTCATACCGAAAATATTCCAATTACTGTAAACTGCGATAGGTCATATTTTGCCCAAACCCCCCTGCAGTTTTCAAAATGTCTGAAATGTCTGAAATTTGACTCCTGAGCGTGATTTTTTATCCGAATTCAGACTCTCTTCACCTATTTTCAGTTTCAAATTACGACTTTTTATACCGAAAATATGCCAATTACTGAAAACGGCGATGGGTCATTCTTTGCCAAAACCCCCCTGCAGTTTTCAAAATGTCTGAAATGTCGGAAATTTGACTCCTGAGCGTGATTTTTGAGCCGAATTCTGACTCTCTGCATCAATTTTCAGTTTCAAATTACGACGTTCCATACCGAAAATATGCCAATTACTGTAAACAGCGATGGGTCATATTTTGCCCAAACCCCCCTGCAGTTTTCAAAATGTCTGAAATGTTGGAAATTTTACTCCTGAGCGTGATTTTTGAGCCGAATTCTGACTCTCTGCACCTATTTTCATTTCAAATTACGACTTTTCATACCGAAAATATGCCAATTACTGAAAACGGCGATGGGTCATATTCTGCCCAAACCCCCCTGCAGTTTTTAAAATGTCTGATATGTCGAAAATTTGACTCCTGAGCGTGATTCTTGAGCCGAATTCTGACTCTCTGCACCTATTTTCAGTTTCAAATTACGATGTTTCATACCGAAAATATGCCAATTACTGTAAACGGCGATGGGTCATATTTTGCCCAAACCGCCCTGCAGTTTTCAAAATGTCTGAAATGTCGGAAATTTGACTCCTGAGCGAGATTTTTTATCCGAATTCTGACTCTCTGCACCTATTTTCAGTTTCAAATTACGACTTTTTATACCGAAAATATGCCAATTACTGAAAACGGCGATGGGTCATATTTTGCCCAAACCCCCCTGCAGTTTTCAAAATGTCTGAAATGTCGGAAATTTAACTCTTGAGCGTGATTTTTGAGCCGAATTCTGACTCTCTGCACCTATTTTCAGTTTCAAATTACGACGTTTAATACCGAAAATATGCCAATTACTGAAACGGCGATGGGTCATATTTTGCCCAAACCCCCCTGCAGTTTTTGAAATGTCTGAAATGTCGGAAATTTGACTCCTGAGCGTGATTTTTGAGCCAAATTCTGACTCTCTGCACCTATTTTCAGTTTCAAATTACGACGTTTCATACCGAAAATATGCCAATTACTGTAAACTGCGATAGGTCATATTTTGCCCAAACCCCCCTGCAGTTTTCAAAATGTCTGAAATGTCTGAAATTTGACTCCTGAGCGTGATTTTTTATCCGAATTCAGACTCTCTTCACCTATTTTCAGTTTCAAATTACGACTTTTTATACCGAAAATATGCCAATTACTGAAAACGGCGATGGGTCATTCTTTGCCAAAACCCCCCTGCAGTTTTCAAAATGTCTGAAATGTCGGAAATTTGACTCCTGAGCGTGATTTTTGAGCCGAATTCTGACTCTCTGCATCAATTTTCAGTTTCAAATTACGACGTTCCATACCGAAAATATGCCAATTACTGTAAACAGCGATGGGTCATATTTTGCCCAAACCCCCCTGCAGTTTTCAAAATGTCTGAAATGTTGGAAATTTTACTCCTGAGCGTGATTTTTGAGCCGAATTCTGACTCTCTGCACCTATTTTCATTTCAAATTACGACTTTTTATACCGAAAATATGCCAATTACTGAAAACGGTGATGGGTTATATTTTGCCCAAACCCTCCTGCTGTTTTCAAAATGTCTGAAATGTCGGAAATTTGACTCTTGAGCGTGATTTTTGAGCCGAATTCTGACTCTCTGCATCTATTTTCAGTTTCAAATTATGACGTTTCATACCGAAAATATGCCAATTACTGTAAACGACGATAGGTCATATTTTGCCCAAACCCCCCTGCAGTTTTCAAAATGTCTGAAATGTCTGAAATTTGACTCCTGAGCGTGATTTTTTATCCGAATTCAGACTCTCTTCACCTATTTTCAGTTTCAAATTACGACTTTTTATACCGAAAATATGCCAATTACTGAAAACGGCGATGGGTCATTCTTTGCCCAAACCCCCCTGCAGTTTTCAAAATGTCTGAAATGTCGGAAATTTGACTCCTGAGCGTGATTTTTGAGCCGAATTCTGACTCTCTGAATCAATTTTCAGTTTCAAATTACGACGTTCCATACCGAAAATATGCCAATTACTGTAAACAGCGATGGGTCATATTTTGCCCAAACCCCCCTGCAGTTTTCAAAATGTCTGAAATGTTGGAAATTTTACTCCTGAGCGTGATTTTTGAGCCGAATTCTGACTCTCTGCACCTATTTTCAGTTTCAAATTAAGAATTTTTATACCGAAAATATGCCAATTACTGAAAACGGTGATGGGTCATATTTTGCCCAAACCCCCCTGCAGTTTTCAAAATGTATGAATTGTCGGAAATTAGACTCCTGAGCGTGATTTTTGAGCCGAATTCTGACTCTCTGCACCTATTTTCAGTTTCAAAATACGACGTTTCATACCGAAAATATGCCAATTACTGTAAACGGCGATGGGTCATATTTTGCCCAAACCCCCCTGCAGTTTTTAAAATGTCTGAAATGTCGAAAATTTGACTCCTGAGCGTGATTTTTTATCTGAATTCTTACTCTCTGCACCTATTTTCAGTTTCAAATTACGACGTTTCATACCAAAAATAGGCTAATTACTGAAAACGGCGATGGGTCATATTTTGCCCAAACCCCCCTGCAGTTTTGAAAATGTCTGAAATGTCGGAAATTTGACTCTTGAGCGTGATTTTTGAGCCGAATTCTGACTCTCTGCATCTATTATCAGTTTCAAATTACGATGTTTCATACCGAAAATATGCCAATTACTGAAAACGGCGATGGGTCATATTCTGCCCAAACCCCCCTGCAGTTTTTAAAATGTCTGATATGTCGAAAATTTGACTCCTGAGCGTGATTCTTGAGCCGAATTCTGACTCTCTGCACCTATTTTCAGTTTCAAATTACGATGTTTCATACCGAAAATATGCCAATTACTGTAAACGGCGATGGGTCATATTTTGCCCAAACCTCCCTGCAGTTTTCAAAATGTCTGAAATGTCGGAAATTTGACTCCTGAGCGAGATTTTTTTATCCGAATTCTGACTCTCTGCACCTATTTTCTGTTTCAAATTACGACTTTTTATACCGAAAATATGCCAATTACTGAAAACGGCGATGGGTCATATTTTGCCCCCCCCCCCTGCAGTTTTCAAAATGTCTGAAATGTCGGAAATTTAACTCTTGAGCGTGATTTTTGAGCCGAATTCTGACTCTCTGCACCTATTTTCAGTTTCAAATTACGACGTTTCATACCGAAAATATGCCAATTACTGAAACGGCGATGGGTCATATTTTGCCCAAACCCCCCTGCAGTTTTTGAAATGTCTGAAATGTCGGAAATTTGACTCCTGAGCGTGATTTTTGAGCCAAATTCTGACTCTCTGCACCTATTTTCAGTTTCAAATTACGACGTTTCATACCGAAAATATGCCAATTCCTGTAAACTGCGATAGGTCATATTTTGCCCAAACCCCCCTGCAGTTTACAAAATGTCTGAAATGTCGGAAATTTGACTCCTGAGCGTGATTTTTGAGCCGAATTCTGACTCTCTGCATCAATTTTCAGTTTCAAATTACGACGTTCCATACCGAAAATATGCCAATTACTGTAAACAGCGATGGGTCATATTTTGCCCAAACCCCCCTGCAGTTTTCAAAATGTCTGAAATGTTGGAAATTTTACTCCTGAGCGTGATTTTTGAGCCGAATTCTGACTCTCTGCACCTATTTTCATTTTCAAATTACGACTTTTTATACCGAAAATATGCCAATTACTGAAAACGGTGATGGGTTATATTTTGCCCAAACCCTCCTGCTGTTTTCAAAATGTCTGAAATGTCGGAAATTTGACTCTTGAGCGTGATTTTTGAGCCGAATTCTGACTCTCTGCATCTATTTTCAGTTTCAAATTATGACGTTTCATACCGAAAATATGCCAATTACTGTAAACGACGATAGGTCATATTTTGCCCAAACCCCCCTGCAGTTTTCAAAATGTCTGAAATGTCTGAAATTTGACTCCTGAGCGTGATTTTTTATCCGAATTCAGACTCTCTTCACCTATTTTCAGTTTCAAATTACGAATTTTTATACCGAAAATATGCCAATTACTGAAAACGGCGATGGGTCATTCTTTGCCCAAACCCCCCTGCAGTTTTCAAAATGTCTGAAATGTCGGAAATTTGACTCCTGAGCGTGATTTTTGAGCCGAATTCTGACTCTCTGCATCAATTTTCAGTTTCAAATTACGACGTTCCATACCGAAAATATGCCAATTACTGTAAACAGCGATGGGTCATATTTTGCCCAAACCCCCCCCCTGCAGTTTTCAAAATGTCTGAAATGTTGGAAATTTTACTCCTGAGCGTGATTTTTGAGCCGAATTCTGACTCTCTGCACCTATTTTCATTTTCAAATTACGACTTTTTATACCGAAAATATGCCAATTACTGAAAACGGTGATGGGTTATATTTTGCCCAAACCCTCCTGCAGTTTTCAAAATGTCTCAAATGTTGGAAATTAGACCCCTGAGCGTGATTTTTGAGCCGAATCCTGACTCTCTGCACCTATTTTCAGTTTCAAATTACGACTTTTTATACCGAAAATATGCCAATTACTGAAAACGGCGATGGGTCATATTTTGCCCAAACCCCCCTGCAGTTTTGAAAATGTCTGAAATGTCGGAAATTTGACTCTTGAGCGTGATTTTTGAGCCGAATTCTGACTCTCTGCATCTATTTTCCGTTTCAAATTACGACGTTTCATACCGAAAATATGCCAATTACTGTAAACGACGATAGGTCATATTTTGCCCAAACCCCCCTGCAGTTTTCAAAATGTCTGAAATGTCTGAAATTTGACTCCTGAGCGTGATTTTTTATCCGAATTCTGACTCTCTTCACCTATTTTCAGTTTCAAATCACGACTTTTTATACCGAAAATATGCAAATTACTGAAAACGGCGATGGGTCATATTTTGCCCAAACCCCCCCCCCCCCTGCAGTTTTCAAAATGTCTGAAATGTCGGAAATTTGACTCCTGAGCGTGATTTTTGAGCCGAATTCTGACTCTCTGCATCAATTTTCAGTTTCAAATTACGACGTTCCATACCGAAAATATGCCAATTACTGTAAACAGCGATGGGTCATATTTTGCCCAAACCCCCCCCCTGCAGTTTTCAAAATGTCTGAAATGTTGGAAATTTTACTCCTGAGCGTGATTTTTGAGCCGAATTCTGACTCTCTGCACCTATTTTCATTTTCAAATTACGACTTTTTATACCGAAAATATGCCAATTACTGAAAACGGTGATGGGTTATATTTTGCCCAAACCCTCCTGCAGTTTTCAAAATGTCTCAAATGTTGGAAATTAGACCCCTGAGCGTGATTTTTGAGCCGAATCCTGACTCTCTGCACCTATTTTCAGTTTCAAATTACGACTTTTTATACCGAAAATATGCCAATTACTGAAAACGGCGATGGGTCATATTTTGCCCAAACCCCCCTGCAGTTTTGAAAATGTCTGAAATGTCGGAAATTTGACTCTTGAGCGTGATTTTTGAGCCGAATTCTGACTCTCTGCATCTATTTTCCGTTTCAAATTACGACGTTTCATACCGAAAATATGCCAATTACTGTAAACGACGATAGGTCATATTTTGCCCAAACCCCCCTGCAGTTTTCAAAATGTCTGAAATGTCTGAAATTTGACTCCTGAGCGTGATTTTTTATCCGAATTCTGACTCTCTTCACCTATTTTCAGTTTCAAATCACGACTTTTTATACCGAAAATATGCAAATTACTGAAAACGGCGATGGGTCATATTTTGCCCAAACCCCCCCCCCCCCCTGCAGTTTTCAAAATGTCTGAAATGTCGGAAATTTGACTCCTGAGCGTGATTTTTGAGCCGAATTCTGACTCTCTGCATCAATTTTCAGTTTCAAATTACGACGTTCCATACCGAAAATATGCCAATTACTGTAAACAGCGATGGGTCATATTTTGCCCAAACCCCCCTGCAGTTTTCAAAATGTCTGAAATGTTGGAAATTTTACTCCTGAGCGTGATTTTTGAGCCGAATTCTGACTCTCTGCAGCTATTTTCTGTTTCAAATTAAGACTTTTTATACCGAAAATATGCCAATTACTGAAAACGGCGATGGGTCATATTCTGCCCAAACCCCCCTGCAGTTTTCAAAATGTCTGAAATGTTGGAAATTTTACTCTTGAGCGTGATTTTTGAGCTGAATTCTGACTCTCTGCACCTATTTTCATTTTCAAATTACGACTTTTTATACCGAAAATATGCCAATTACTGAAAACGGCGATGGGTCATATTTTGCCCAAACCCCCCTGCAGTTTTCAAAATGTCTGAAATGTCGGAAATTTGACTCCTCAGCGTGATTTTTTATCCGAATTCTGACTCTCTGCACCTATTTTCAGTTTCAAATTACGACTTTTTATACCGAAAATATGCCAATTACTGAAAACGGCGATGGGTCATATTCTGCCCAAACCCCCCTGCAGTTTTCAAAATGTCTGAAATGTTGGAAATTTTACTCTTGAGCGTGATTTTTGAGCTGAATTCTGACTCTCTGCACCTATTTTCATTTTCAAATTACGACTTTTTATACCGAAAATATGCCAATTACTGAAAACGGTGATGGGTCATATTTTGCCCAAACCCCCCTGCAGTTTTCAAAATGTCTGAAATGTCGGAAATTTGACTCCTGAGCGTGATTTTTGAGCCGAATTCTGACTCTCTGCATCAATTTTCAGTTTCAAATTACGACGTTCCATACCGAAAATATGCCAATTACTGTAAACAGCGATGGGTCATATTTTGCCCAAACCCCCCTGCAGTTTTCAAAATGTCTGAAATGTTGGAAATTTTACTCCTGAGCGTGATTTTTGAGCCGAATTCTGACTCTCTGCACCTATTTTGAGTTTCAAATTAAGAATTTTTATACCGAAAATATGCCAATTACTGAAAACGGTGATGGGTCATATTTAGCCCAAACCCCCCTGCAGTTTTCAAAATGTATGAATTGTCGGAAATTAGACTCCTGAGCGTGATTTTGGAGCCGAATTCTGACTCTCTGCACCTATTTTCAGTTTCAAAATACGACGTTTCATACCGAAAATATGCCAATTACTGTAAACGGCGATGGGTCATATTTTGCCCAAACCCCCCTGCAGTTTTTAAAATGTCTGAAATGTCGGAAATTTGACTCCTGAGCGTGATTTTTTATCCGAATTCGTACTCTCTGCACCTATTTTCAGTTTCAAATTAAGACGTTTCATACCGAAAATAGGCTAATTACTGAAAACGGCGATGGGTCATATTTTGCCCAAACCCCCCTGCAGTTTTGAAAATGTCTGAAATGTCGGAAATTTGACTCTTGAGCGTGATTTTTGAGCCGAATTCTGACTCTCTGCATCTATTTTCAGTTTCAAATTACGAATTTTTATACCGAAAATATGCCAATTACTGAAAACGGCGATGGGTCATATTTTGCCCAAACCCCCCTGCAGTTTTCAAAATGTCTGAAATGTCGGAAATTTGACTCTTGAGCGTAATTTTTGAGCCGAATTCTGACTCTCTGCACCAATTTTCAGTTTCAAATTACGACGTTTCATACCGAAAATATGCCAATTACTGAAACGGCGATGGGTCATATTTTGCCCAAACCCCCCCTGCAGTTTTTGAAATGTCTGAAAAGTCGGAAATTTGACTCCTGAGCGTGATTTTTGAGCCAAATTCTGACTCTCTGCACCTATTTTCAGTTTCCAATTGCGACGTTTCATACCGAAAATATGCCAATTACTGTAAACTGCGATAGGTCATATTTTGCCCAAACCCCCCTGCAGTTTTCAAAATGTCTGAAATGTCTGAAATTTGACTCCTGAGCGTGATTTTTTATCCGAATTCAGACTCTCTTCACCTATTTTCAGTTTCAAATTACGACTTTTTATACCGAAAATATGCCAATTACTGAAAACGGCGATGGGTCATTCTTTGCCCAAACCCCCCTGCAGTTTTCAAAATGTCTGAAATGTCGGAAATTTGACTCCTGAGCGTGATTTTTGAGCCGAATTCTGACTCTCTGCATCAATTTTCAGTTTCAAATTACGACGTTCCATACCGAAAATATGCCAATTACTGTAAACAGCGATGGGTCATATTTTGCCCAAACCCCCCCCCTGCAGTTTTCAAAATGTCTGAAATGTTGGAAATTTTACTCCTGAGCGTGATTTTTGAGCCGAATTCTGACTCTCTGCACCTATTTTCATTTTCAAATTACGACTTTTTATACCGAAAATATGCCAATTACTGAAAACGGTGATGGGTTATATTTTGCCCAAACCCTCCTGCAGTTTTCAAAATGTCTGAAATGTCGGAAATTAGTCCCCTGAGCGTGATTTTTGAGCCGAATCCTGACTCTCTGCACCTATTTTCAGTTTTAAATTACGACTTTTTATACCGAAAATATGCCAATTACTAAAAACGGCGATGGGTCATATTTTGCCCAAACCCCCCTGCAGTTTTGAAAATGTCTGAAATGTCGGAAATTTGACTCTTGAGCGTGATTTTTGAGCCAAATTCTGACTCTCTGCATCTATTTTCAGTTTCAAATTACGACGTTTCATACCGAAAATATGCCAATTACTGTAAACGACGATAGGTCATATTTTGCCCAAACACCCCTGCAGTTTTCAAAATGTCTGAAATGTCTGAAATTTGACTCCTGAGCGTGATTTTTTATCCGAATTCTGACTCTCTTCACCTATTTTCAGTTTCAAATCACGACTTTTTATACCGAAAATATGCAAATTACTGAAAACGGCGATGGGTCATATTTTGCCCAAACCCCCCCCTGCAGTTTTCAAAATGTCTGAAATGTCGGAAATTTGACTCCTGAGCGTGATTTTTGAGCCGAATTCTGACTCTCTGCATCAATTTTCAGTTTCAAATTACGACGTTCCATACCGAAAATATGCCAATTACTGTAAACAGCGATGGGTCATATTTTGCCCAAACCCCCCTGCAGTTTTCAAAATGTATGAAATGTTGGAAATTTTACTCCTGAGCGTGATTTTTGAGCCGAATTCTGACTCTCTGCAGCTATTTTCAGTTTCAAATTAAGACTTTTTATACCGAAAATATGCCAATTACTGAAAACGGCGATGGGTCATATTTTGCCCAAACCCCCCTGCAGTTTTCAAAATGTCTGAAATGTCGGAAATTAGACTCCTGAGTGTTATTTTTGAGCCGAATTCTGACTCTCTGCACCTATTTTCAGTTTCAAAATACGACGTTTCATACCGAAAATATGCCAATTACTGTAAACGGCGATGGGTCATATTTTGCACAAACCCCCCTGCAGTTTTCAAAATGTCTGAAATGTCGGAAATTTGACTCCTGGGCGTGATTTTTTATCCGAATTCTGACTCTCTGCACCTATTTTCAGTTTCAAATTACGACTTTTTATACCGAAAATATGCCAATTACTGAAAACGGTGATGGGTCATATTTTGCCCAAACCCCCCTGCAGTTTTCAAAATGTCTGAAATGTCGGAAATTTGACTCCTGAGCGTGATTTTTGAGCCGAATTCTGACTCTCTGCATCAATTTTCAGTTTCAAATTACGACGTTCCATACCGAAAATATGCCAATTACTGTAAACAGCGATGGGTCATATTTTGCCCAAACCCCCCTGCAGGTTTCAAAATGTCTGAAATGTTGGAAATTTTACTCCTGAGCGTGATTTTTGAGCCGAATTCTGACTCTCTGCACCTATTTTCAGTTTCAAATTAAGAATTTTTATACCGAAAATATGCCAATTACTGAAAACGGTGATGGGTCATATTTTGCCCAAACCCCCCTGCAGTTTTCAAAATGTATGAATTGTCGGAAATTAGACTCCTGAGCGTGATTTTTGAGCCGAATTCTGACTCTCTGCACTTTTTTTCAGTTTCAAAATACGACGTTTCATACCGAAAATATGCCAATTACTGTAAACGGCGATGGGTCATATTTTGCCCAAACCCCCCTGCAGTTTTTAAAATGTCTGAAATGTCGAAAATTTGACTCCTGAGCGTGATTTTTTATCCGAATTCTTACTCTCTGCACCTATTTTCAGTTTCAAATTACGACGTTTCATACCGAAAATAGGCTAATTACTGAAAACGGCGATGGGTCATATTTTGCCCAAACCCCCCTGCAGTTTTGAAAATGTCTGAAATGTTGGAAATTTGACTCTTGAGCGTGATTTTTGAGCCGAATTCTGACTCTCTGCATCTATTATCAGTTTCAAATTACGATGTTTCATACCGAAAATATGCCAATTACTGAAAACGGCGATGGGTCATATTCTGCCCAAACCCCCCTGCAGTTTTTAAAATGTCTGATATGTCGAAAATTTGACTCCTGAGCGTGATTCTTGAGCCGAATTCTGACTCTCTGCACCTATTTTCAGTTTCAAATTACGATGTTTCATACCGAAAATATGCCAATTACTGTAAACGGCGATGGGTCATATTTTGCCCAAACCGCCCTGCAGTTTTCAAAATGTCTGAAATGTCGGAAATTTGACTCCTGAGCGTGATTTTTGAGCCGAATTCTGACTCTCTGCACCTATTTTCAGTTTCAAATTACGACGTTTCATACCGAAAATATGCCAATTACTGAAACGGCGATGGGTCATATTTTGCCCAAACCCCCCTGCAGTTTTTGAAATGTCTGAAATGTCGGAAATTTGACTCCTGAGCGTGATTTTTGAGCCAAATTCTGACTCTCTGCACCTATTTTCAGTTTCAAATTACGACGTTTCATACCGAAAATATGCCAATTACTGTAAACTGCGATAGGTCATATTTTGCCAAAACCCCCCTGCAGTTTTCAAAATGTCTGAAATGTCTGAAATTTGACTCCTGAGCGTGATTTTTTATTCGAATTCAGACTCTCTTCACCTATTTTCAGTTTCAAATTACGACTTTTTATACCGAAAATATGCCAATTACTGAAAACGGCGATGGGTCATTCTTTGCCAAAACCCCCCTGCAGTTTTCAAAATGTCTGAAATGTCGGAAATTTGACTCCTGAGCGTGATTTTTGAGCCGAATTCTGACTCTCTGCATCAATTTTCAGTTTCAAATTTCGACGTTCCATACCGAAAATATGCCAATTACTGTAAACAGCGATGGGTCATATTTTGCCCAAACCCCCCTGCAGTTTTCAAAATGTCTGAAATGTTGGAAATTTTACTCCTGAGCGTGATTTTTGAGCCGAATTCTGACTCTCTGCACCTATTTTCATTTTCAAATTACGACTATTTATACCGAAAATATGCCAATTACTGAAAACGGTGATGGGTTATATTTTGCCCAAACCCTCCTGCTGTTTTCAAAATGTCTGAAATGTCGGAAATTTGACTCTTGAGCGTGATTTTTGAGCCGAATTCTGACTCTCTGCATCTATTTTCAGTTTCAAATTATGACGTTTCATACCGAAAATATGCCAATTACTGTAAACGACGATAGGTCATATTTTGCCCAAACCCCCCTGCAGTTTTCAAAATGTCTGAAATGTCTGAAATTTGACTCCTGAGCGTGATTTTTTATCCGAATTCTGACTCTCTTCACCTATTTTCAGTTTCAAATCACGACTTTTTATACCGAAAATATGCAAATTACTGAAAACGGCGATGGGTCATATTTTGCCCAAACCCCCCCTGCAGTTTTCAAAATGTCTGAAATGTCGGAAATTTGACTCCTGAGCGTGATTTTTGAGCCGAATTCTGACTCTCTGCATCAATTTTCAGTTTCAAATTACGACGTTCCATACCGAAAATATGCCAATTACTGTAAAGAGCGATGGGTCATATTTTGCCCAAACCCCCCTGCAGTATTCTAAATGTCTGAAATGTTGGAAATTTTACTCCTGAGCGTGATTTTTGAGCCGAATTCTGACTCTCTGCTGCTATTTTCAGTTTCAAATTAAGACTTTTTATACCGAAAATATGCCAATTACTGAAAACGGCGATGGGTCATATTTTGCCCAAACCCCCCTGCAGTTTTCAAAATGTCTGAAATGTCGGAAATTTTACTCTTGAGCCTGATTTTTGAGCTGAATTCTGACTCTCTGCACCTATTTTCATTTTCAAATTACGACTTTTTATACCGAAAATATGCCAATTACTGAAAACGGTGATGGGTCATATTTTGCCCAAACCCCCCTGCAGTTTTCAAAATGTCTGAAATGTCGGAAATTTGACTCCTGAGCGTGATTTTTGAGCCAAATTCTGACTCTCTGCATCAATTTTCAGTTTCAAATTACGACGTTCCATACCGAAAATATGCCAATTACTGTAAACAGCGATGGGTCATATTTTGCCCAAACCCCCCTGCAGTTTTCAAAATGTCTGAAATGTTGGAAATTTTACTCCTGAGCGTGATTTTTGAGCCGAATTCTGACTCTCTGCACCTATTTTCAGTTTCAAATTAAGAATTTTTATACCGAAAATATGCCAATTACTGAAAACGGTGATGGGTCATATTTAGCCCAAACCCCCCTGCAGTTTTCAAAATGTATGAATTGTCGGAAATTAGACTCCTGAGCGTGATTTTGGAGCCGAATTCTGACTCTCTGCACCTATTTTCAGTTTCAAAATACGACGTTTCATACCGAAAATATGCCAATTACTGTAAACGGCGATGGGTCATATTTTGCCCAAACCCCCCTGCAGTTTTTAAAATGTCTGAAATGTCGGAAATTTGACTCCTGAGCGTGATTTTTTATCCGAATTCTTACTCTCTGCACCTATTTTCAGTTTCAAATTAAGACGTTTCATACCGAAAATAGGCTAATTACTGAAAACGGCGATGGGTCATATTTTGCCCAAACCCCCCTGCAGTTTTGAAAATGTCTGAAATGTCGGAAATTTGACTCTTGAGCGTGATTTTTGAGCCGAATTCTGACTCTCTGCATCTATTTTCAGTTTCAAATTACGAATTTTTATACCGAAAATATGCCAATTACTGAAAACGGCGATGTGTCATATTTTGCCCAAACCCCCCTGCAGTTTTCAAAATGTCTGAAATGTCGGAAATTTGACTCTTGAGCGTGATTTTTGAGCCGAATTCTGACTCTCTGCACCAATTTTCAGTTTCAAATTACGACGTTTCATACCGAAAATATGCCAATTACTGAAACGGCGATGGGTCATATTTTGCCCAAACCCCCCCTGCAGTTTTTGAAATGTCTGAAAAGTCGGAAATTTGACTCCTGAGCGTGATTTTTGAGCCAAATTCTGACTCTCTGCACCTATTTTCAGTTTCCAATTACGACGTTTCATACCGAAAATATGCCAATTACTGTAAACTGCGATAGGTCATATTTTGCCCAAACCCCCCTGCAGTTTTCAAAATGTCTGAAATGTCTGAAATTTGACTCCTGAGCGTGATTTTTTATCCGAATTCAGACTCTCTTCACCTATTTTCAGTTTCAAATTACGACTTTTTATACCGAAAATATGCCAATTACTGAAAACGGCGATGGGTCATTCTTTGCCCAAACCCCCCTGCAGTTTTCAAAATGTCTGAAATGTCGGAAATTTGACTCCTGAGCGTGATTTTTGAGCCGAATTCTGACTCTCTGCATCAATTTTCAGTTTCAAATTACGACGTTCCATACCGAAAATATGCCAATTACTGTAAACAGCGATAGGTCATATTTTGCCCAAACCCTCCTGCAGTTTTCAAAATGTCTGAAATGTTGGAAATTTTACTCCTGAGCGTGATTTTTGAGCCGAATTCTGACTCTCTGCACCTATTTTCATTTTCAAATTACGACTTTTTATACCGAAAATATGCCAATTACTGAAAACGGTGATGGGTTATATTTTGCCCAAACCCTCCTGCAGTTTTCAAAATGTCTGAAATGTCGGAAATTAGACCCCTGAGCGTGATTTTTGAGCCGAATCCTGACTCTCTGCACCTATTTTCAGTTTCAAATTACGACTTTTTATACCGAAAATATGCCAATTACTGAAAACGGCGATGGGTCATATTTTGCCCAAACCCCCCTGCAGTTTTGAAAATGTCTGAAATGTCGGAAATTTGACTCTTGAGCGTGATTTTTGAGCCGAATTCTGACTCTCTGCATCTATTTTCAGTTTCAAATTACGACGTTTCATACCGAAAATATGCCAATTACTGTAAACGACGATAGGTCATATTTTGACCAAACACCCCTGCAGTTTTCAAAATGTCTGAAATGTCTGAAATTTGACTCCTGAGCGTGATTTTTTATCCGAATTCTGACTCTCTTCACCTATTTTCAGTTTCAAATCACGACTTTTTATACCGAAAATATGCAAATTACTGAAAACGGCGATGGGTCATATTTTGCCCAAACCCCCCCCTGCAGTTTTCAAAATGTCTGAAATGTCGGAAATTTGACTCCTGAGCGTGATTTTTGAGCCGAATTCTGACTCTCTGCAGCTATTTTCAGTTTCAAATTAAGACTTTTTATACCGAAAATATGCCAATTACTGAAAACGGCGATGGGTCATATTTTGCCCAAACCCCCCTGCAGTTTTCAAAATGTCTGAAATGTCGGAAATTAGACTCCTGAGTGTTATTTTTGAGCCGAATTCTGACTCTCTGCACCTATTTTCAGTTTCAAAATACGACGTTTCATACCGAAAATATGCCAATTACTGAAAACGGTGATGGGTCATATTTTGCCCAAACCCCCCTGCAGTTTTCAAAATGTCTGAAATGTCGGAAATTTGACTCCTGAGCGTGATTTTTGAGCCGAATTCTGACTCTCTGCATCAATTTTCAGTTTCAAATTACGACGTTCCATACCGAAAATATGCCAATTACTGTAAACAGCGATGGGTCATATTTTGCCCAAACCCCCCTGCAGTTTTCAAAATGTCTGAAATGTTGGAAATTTTACTCCTGAGCGTGATTTTTGAGCCGAATTCTGACTCTCTGCACCTATTTTCAGTTTCAAATTAAGAATTTTTATACCGAAAATATGCCAATTACTGAAAACGGTGATGGGTCATATTTAGCCCAAACCCCCCTGCAGTTTTCAAAATGTATGAATTGTCGGAAATTAGACTCCTGAGCGTGATTTTGGAGCCGAATTCTGACTCTCTGCACCTATTTTCAGTTTCAAAATACGACGTTTCATACCGAAAATATGCCAATTACTGTAAACGGCGATGGGTCATATTTTGCCCAAACCCCCCTGCAGTTTTTAAAATGTCTGAAATGTCGGAAATTTGACTCCTGAGCGTGATTTTTTATCCGAATTCTTACTCTCTGCACCTATTTTCAGTTTCAAATTAAGACGTTTCATACCGAAAATAGGCTAATTACTGAAAACGGCGATGGGTCATATTTTGCCCAAACCCCCCTGCAGTTTTGAAAATGTCTGAAATGTCGGAAATTTGACTCTTGAGCGTGATTTTTGAGCCGAATTCTGACTCTCTGCATCTATTTTCAGTTTCAAATTACGAATTTTTATACCGAAAATATGCCAATTACTGAAAACGGCGATGTGTCATATTTTGCCCAAACCCCCCTGCAGTTTTCAAAATGTCTGAAATGTCGGAAATTTGACTCTTGAGCGTGATTTTTGAGCCGAATTCTGACTCTCTGCACCAATTTTCAGTTTCAAATTACGACGTTTCATACCGAAAATATGCCAATTACTGAAACGGCGATGGGTCATATTTTGCCCAAACCCCCCCTGCAGTTTTTGAAATGTCTGAAAAGTCGGAAATTTGACTCCTGAGCGTGATTTTTGAGCCAAATTCTGACTCTCTGCACCTATTTTCAGTTTCCAATTACGACGTTTCATACCGAAAATATGCCAATTACTGTAAACTGCGATAGGTCATATTTTGCCCAAACCCCCCTGCAGTTTTCAAAATGTCTGAAATGTCTGAAATTTGACTCCTGAGCGTGATTTTTTATCCGAATTCAGACTCTCTTCACCTATTTTCAGTTTCAAATTACGACTTTTTATACCGAAAATATGCCAATTACTGAAAACGGCGATGGGTCATTCTTTGCCCAAACCCCCCTGCAGTTTTCAAAATGTCTGAAATGTCGGAAATTTGACTCCTGAGCGTGATTTTTGAGCCGAATTCTGACTCTCTGCATCAATTTTCAGTTTCAAATTACGACGTTCCATACCGAAAATATGCCAATTACTGTAAACAGCGATAGGTCATATTTTGCCCAAACCCTCCTGCAGTTTTCAAAATGTCTGAAATGTTGGAAATTTTACTCCTGAGCGTGATTTTTGAGCCGAATTCTGACTCTCTGCACCTATTTTCATTTTCAAATTACGACTTTTTATACCGAAAATATGCCAATTACTGAAAACGGTGATGGGTTATATTTTGCCCAAACCCTCCTGCAGTTTTCAAAATGTCTGAAATGTCGGAAATTAGACCCCTGAGCGTGATTTTTGAGCCGAATCCTGACTCTCTGCACCTATTTTCAGTTTCAAATTACGACTTTTTATACCGAAAATATGCCAATTACTGAAAACGGCGATGGGTCATATTTTGCCCAAACCCCCCTGCAGTTTTGAAAATGTCTGAAATGTCGGAAATTTGACTCTTGAGCGTGATTTTTGAGCCGAATTCTGACTCTCTGCATCTATTTTCAGTTTCAAATTACGACGTTTCATACCGAAAATATGCCAATTACTGTAAACGACGATAGGTCATATTTTGACCAAACACCCCTGCAGTTTTCAAAATGTCTGAAATGTCTGAAATTTGACTCCTGAGCGTGATTTTTTATCCGAATTCTGACTCTCTTCACCTATTTTCAGTTTCAAATCACGACTTTTTATACCGAAAATATGCAAATTACTGAAAACGGCGATGGGTCATATTTTGCCCAAACCCCCCCCTGCAGTTTTCAAAATGTCTGAAATGTCGGAAATTTGACTCCTGAGCGTGATTTTTGAGCCGAATTCTGACTCTCTGCAGCTATTTTCAGTTTCAAATTAAGACTTTTTATACCGAAAATATGCCAATTACTGAAAACGGCGATGGGTCATATTTTGCCCAAACCCCCCTGCAGTTTTCAAAATGTCTGAAATGTCGGAAATTAGACTCCTGAGTGTTATTTTTGAGCCGAATTCTGACTCTCTGCACCTATTTTCAGTTTCAAAATACGACGTTTCATACCGAAAATATGCCAATTACTGAAAACGGTGATGGGTCATATTTTGCCCAAACCCCCCTGCAGTTTTCAAAATGTCTGAAATGTCGGAAATTTGACTCCTGAGCGTGATTTTTGAGCCGAATTCTGACTCTCTGCATCAATTTTCAGTTTCAAATTACGACGTTCCATACCGAAAATATGCCAATTACTGTAAACAGCGATGGGTCATATTTTGCCCAAACCCCCCTGCAGTTTTCAAAATGTCTGAAATGTTGGAAATTTTACTCCTGAGCGTGATTTTTGAGCCGAATTCTGACTCTCTGCACCTATTTTCAGTTTCAAATTAAGAATTTTTATACCGAAAATATGCCAATTACTGAAAACGGTGATGGGTCATATTTTGCCCAAACCCCCCTGCAGTTTTCAAAATGTATGAATTGTCGGAAATTAGACTCCTGAGCGTGATTTTCGAGCCGAATTCTGACTCTCTGCACCTATTTTCAGTTTCAAAATACGACGTTTCATACCGAAAATATGCCAATTACTGTAAACGGCGATGGGTCATATTTTGCCCAAACCCCCCTGCAGTGTTTAAAATGTCTGAAATGTCGAAAATTTGACTCCTGAGCGTGATTTTTTATCCGAATTCTTACTCTCTGCACCTATTTTCAGTTTCAAATTACGACGTTTCATACCGAAAATAGGCTAATTACTGAAAACGGCGATGGGTCATATTTTGCCCAAACCCCCCTGCAGTTTTGAAAATGTCTGAAATGTCGGAAATTTGACTCTTGAGCGTGATTTTTGAGCCGAATTCTGACTCTCTGCATCTATTATCAGTTTCAAATTACGATGTTTCATACCGAAAATATGCCAATTACTGAAAACGGCGATGGGTCATATTCTGCCCAAACCCCCCTGCAGTTTTTAAAATGTCTGATATGTCGAAAATTTGACTCCTGAGCGTGATTTTTGAGCCGAATTCTGACTCTCTGCACCTATTTTCAGTTTCAAATTACGATGTTTCATACCGAAAATATGCCAATTACTGTAAACGGCGATGGGTCATATTTTGCCCAAACCGCCCTGCAGTTTTCAAAATGTCTGAAATGTCGGAAATTTGACTCCTGAGCGAGATTTTTTATCCGAATTCTGACTCTCTGCACCTATTTTCAGTTTCAAATTACGACTTTTTATACCGAAAATATGCCAATTACTGAAAACGGCGATGGGTCATATTTTGCCCAAACCCCCCTGCAGTTTTCAAAATGTCTGAAATGTCGGAAATTTAACTCTTGAGCGTGATTTTTGAGCCGAATTCTGACTCTCTGCACCTATTTTCAGTTTCAAATTACGACGTTTCATACCGAAAATATGCCAATTACTGAAACATCGATGGGTCATATTTTGCCCAAACCCCCCTGCAGTTTTTGAAATGTCTGAAATGTCGGAAATTTGACTCCTGAGCGTGATTTTTGAGCCAAATTCTGACTCTCTGCAACTATTTTCAGTTTCAAATTACGACGTTTCATACCGAAAATATGCCAATTACTGTAAACTGCGATAGGTCATATTTTGCCCAAACCCCCCTGCAGTTTTCAAAATGTCTGAAATGTCTGAAATTTGACTCCTGAGCGTGATTTTTTATCCGAATTCAGACTCTCTTCACCTATTTTCAGTTTCAAATTACGACTTTTTATACCGAAAATATGCCAATTACTGAAAACGGCGATGGGTCATTCTTTGCCAAAACCCCCCTGCAGTTTTCAAAATGTCTGAAATGTCGGAAATTTGACTCCTGAGCGTGATTTTTGAGCCGAATTCTGACTCTCTGCATCAATTTTCAGTTTCAAATTTCGACGTTCCATACCGAAAATATGCCAATTACTGTAAACAGCGATGGGTCATATTTTGCCCAAACCCCCCTGCAGTTTTCAAAATGTCTGAAATGTTGGAAATTTTACTCCTGAGCGTGATTTTTGAGCCGAATTCTGACTCTCTGCACCTATTTTCATTTTCAAATTACGACTTTTTATACCGAAAATATGCCAATTACTGAAAACGGTGATGGGTTATATTTTGCCCAAACCCTCCTGCTGTTTTCAAAATGTCTGAAATGTCGGAAATTTGACTCCTGAGCGTGATTTTTGAGCCGAATTCTGACTCTCTGCATCTATTTTCAGTTTCAAATTATGACGTTTCATACCGAAAATATGCCAATTACTGTAAACGACGATAGGTCATATTTTGCCCAAACCCCCCTGCAGTTTTCAAAATGTCTGAAATGTCTGAAATTTGACTCCTGAGCGTGATTTTTTATCCGAATTCTGACTCTCTTCACCTATTTTCAGTTTCAAATCACGACTTTTTATACCGAAAATATGCAAATTACTGAAAACGGCGATGGGTCATATTTTGCCCAAACCCCCCCTGCAGTTTTCAAAATGTCTGAAATGTCGGAAATTTGACTCCTGAGCGTGATTTTTGAGCCGAATTCTGACTCTCTGCATCAATTTTCAGTTTCAAATTACGACGTTCCATACCGAAAATATGCCAATTACTGTAAAGAGCGATGGGTCATATTTTGCCCAAACCCCCCTGCAGTATTTTAAATGTCTGAAATGTTGGAAATTTTACTCCTGAGCGTGATTTTTGAGCCGAATTCTGACTCTCTGCAGCTATTTTCAGTTTCAAATTAAGACTTTTTATACCGAAAATATGCCAATTACTGAAAACGGCGATGGGTCATATTTTGCCCAAACCCCCCTGCAGTTTTCAAAATGTCTGAAATGTCGGAAATTAGACTCTTGAGTGTGATTTTTGAGCCGAATTCTGACTCTCTGCACCTATTTTCAGTTTCAAATTACGACTTTTTATACCGAAAATATGCCAATTACTGAAAACGGCGATGGGTCATATTTTGCCCAAACCCCCCTGCAGTTTTCAAAATGTCTGAAATGTTGGAAATTTGACTCCTGAGCGTGATTTTTGAGCCAAATTCTGACTCTCTGCACCTATTTTCAGTTTCAAATTACGACGTTTCATACCGAAAATATGCCAATTACTGTAAACTGCGATAGGTCATATTTTGCCCAAACCCCCCTGCAGTTTTCAAAATGTCTGAAATGTCGGAAATTTGACTCCTGAGCGTGATTTTTTATCCGAATTCAGACTCTCTTCACCTATTTTCAGTTTCAAATTACGACTTTTTATACCGAAAATATGCCAATTACTGAAAACGGCGATGGGTCATTCTTTGCCCAAACCCCCCTGCAGTTTTCAAAATGTCTGAAATGTCGGAAATTTGACTCCTGAGCGTGATTTTTGAGCCGAATTCTGACTCTCTGCATCAATTTTCAGTTTCAAATTACGAAGTTCCATACCGAAAATATGCCAATTACTGTAAACAGCGATGGGTCATATTTTGCCCAAACCACCCTGCAGTTTTCAAAATGTCTGAAATGTTGGAAATTTTACTCCTGAGCGTGATTTTTGAGCCGAATTCTGACTCTCTGCACCTATTTTCATTTTCAAATTACGACTTTTTATACCGAAAATATGCCAATTACTGAAAACGGTGATGGGTTATATTTTGCCCAAACCCTCCTGCAGTTTTCAAAATGTCTGAAATGTCGGAAATTAGACCCCTGAGCGTGATTTTTGAGCCAAATCCTGACTCTCTGCACCTATTTTCAGTTTCAAATTACGACTTTTTATACCGAAAATATGCCAATTACTGAAAACGGCGATGGGTCATATTTTGCCCAAACCCCCCTGCAGTTTTGAAAATGTCTGAAATGTCGGAAATTTGACTCTTGAGCGTGATTTTTGAGCCGAATTCTGACTCTCTGCATCTATTTTCAGTTTCAAATTACGACGTTTCATACCGAAAATATGCCAATTACTGTAAACGACGATAGGTCATATTTTGACCAAACACCCCTGCAGTTTTCAAAATGTCTGAAATGTCTGAAATTTGACTCCTGAGCGTGATTTTTTATCCGAATTCTGACTCTCTTCACCTATTTTCAGTTTCAAATCACGACTTTTTATACCGAAAATATGCAAATTACTGAAAACGGCGATGGGTCATATTTTGCCCAAACCCCCCCCTGCAGTTTTCAAAATGTCTGAAATGTCGGAAATTTGACTCCTGAGCGTGATTTTTGAGCCGAATTCTGACTCTCTGCAGCTATTTTCAGTTTCAAATTAAGACTTTTTATACCGAAAATATGCCAATTACTGAAAACGGCGATGGGTCATATTTTGCCCAAACCCCCCTGCAGTTTTCAAAATGTCTGAAATGTCGGAAATTAGACTCCTGAGTGTTATTTTTGAGCCGAATTCTGACTCTCTGCACCTATTTTCAGTTTCAAAATACGACGTTTCATACCGAAAATATGCCAATTACTGAAAACGGTGATGGGTCATATTTTGCCCAAACCCCCCTGCAGTTTTCAAAATGTCTGAAATGTCGGAAATTTGACTCCTGAGCGTGATTTTTGAGCCGAATTCTGACTCTCTGCATCAATTTTCAGTTTCAAATTACGACGTTCCATACCGAAAATATGCCAATTACTGTAAACAGCGATGGGTCATATTTTGCCCAAACCCCCCTGCAGTTTTCAAAATGTCTGAAATGTTGGAAATTTTACTCCTGAGCGTGATTTTTGAGCCGAATTCTGACTCTCTGCACCTATTTTCAGTTTCAAATTAAGAATTTTTATACCGAAAATATGCCAATTACTGAAAACGGTGATGGGTCATATTTTGCCCAAACCCCCCTGCAGTTTTCAAAATGTATGAATTGTCGGAAATTAGACTCCTGAGCGTGATTTTCGAGCCGAATTCTGACTCTCTGCACCTATTTTCAGTTTCAAAATACGACGTTTCATACCGAAAATATGCCAATTACTGTAAACGGCGATGGGTCATATTTTGCCCAAACCCCCCTGCAGTTTTTAAAATGTCTGAAATGTCGAAAATTTGACTCCTGAGCGTGATTTTTTATCCGAATTCTTACTCTCTGCACCTATTTTCAGTTTCAAATTACGACGTTTCATACCGAAAATAGGCTAATTACTGAAAACGGCGATGGGTCATATTTTGCCCAAACCCCCCTGCAGTTTTGAAAATGTCTGAAATGTCGGAAATTTGACTCTTGAGCGTGATTTTTGAGCCGAATTCTGACTCTCTGCATCTATTATCAGTTTCAAATTACGATGTTTCATACCGAAAATATGCCAATTACTGAAAACGGCGATGGGTCATATTCTGCCCAAACCCCCCTGCAGTTTTTAAAATGTCTGATATGTCGAAAATTTGACTCCTGAGCGTGATTCTTGAGCCGAATTCTGACTCTCTGCACCTATTTTCAGTTTCAAATTACGATGTTTCATACCGAAAATATGCCAATTACTGTAAACGGCGATGGGTCATATTTTGCCCAAACCGCCCTGCAGTTTTCAAAATGTCTGAAATGTCGGAAATTTGACTCCTGAGCGAGATTTTTTATCCGAATTCTGACTCTCTGCACCTATTTTCAGTTTCAAATTACGACTTTTTATACCGAAAATATGCCAATTACTGAAAACGGCGATGGGTCATATTTTGCCCAAACCCCCCTGCAGTTTTCAAAATGTCTGAAATGTCGGAAATTTAACTCTTGAGCGTGATTTTTGAGCCGAATTCTGACTCTCTGCACCTATTTTCAGTTTCAAATTACGACGTTTCATACCGAAAATATGCCAATTACTGAAACATCGATGGGTCATATTTTGCCCAAACCCCCCTGCAGTTTTTGAAATGTCTGAAATGTCGGAAATTTGACTCCTGAGCGTGATTTTTGAGCCAAATTCTGACTCTCTGCAACTATTTTCAGTTTCAAATTACGACGTTTCATACCGAAAATATGCCAATTACTGTAAACTGCGATAGGTCATATTTTGCCCAAACCCCCCTGCAGTTTTCAAAATGTCTGAAATGTCTCAAATTTGACTCCTGAGCGTGATTTTTTATCCGAATTCAGACTCTCTTCACCTATTTTCAGTTTCAAATTACGACTTTTTATACCGAAAATATGCCAATTACTGAAAACGGCGATGGGTCATTCTTTGCCAAAACCCCCCTGCAGTTTTCAAAATGTCTGAAATGTCGGAAATTTGACTCCTGAGCGTGATTTTTGAGCCGAATTCTGACTCTCTGCATCAATTTTCAGTTTCAAATTTCGACGTTCCATACCGAAAATATGCCAATTACTGTAAACAGCGATGGGTCATATTTTGCCCAAACCCCCCTGCAGTTTTCAAAATGTCTGAAATGTTGGAAATTTTACTCCTGAGCGTGATTTTTGAGCCGAATTCTGACTCTCTGCACCTATTTTCATTTTCAAATTACGACTTTTTATACCGAAAATATGCCAATTACTGAAAACGGTGATGGGTTATATTTTGCCCAAACCCTCCTGTTGTTTTCAAAATGTCTGAAATGTCGGAAATTTGACTCTTGAGCGTGATTTTTGAGCCGAATTCTGACTCTCTGCATCTATTTTCAGTTTCAAATTATGACGTTTCATACCGAAAATATGCCAATTACTGTAAACGACGATAGGTCATATTTTGCCCAAACCCCCCTGCAGTTTTCAAAATGTCTGAAATGTCTGAAATTTGACTCCTGAGCGTGATTTTTTATCCGAATTCTGACTCTCTTCACCTATTTTCAGTTTCAAATCACGACTTTTTATACCGAAAATATGCAAATTACTGAAAACGGCGATGGGTCATATTTTGCCCAAACCCCCCCTGCAGTTTTCAAAATGTCTGAAATGTCGGAAATTTGACTCCTGAGCGTGATTTTTGAGCCGAATTCTGACTCTCTGCATCAATTTTCAGTTTCAAATTACGACGTTCCATACCGAAAATATGCCAATTACTGTAAAGAGCGATGGGTCATATTTTGCCCAAACCCCCCTGCAGTATTTTAAATGTCTGAAATGTTGGAAATTTTACTCCTGAGCGTGATTTTTGAGCCGAATTCTGACTCTCTGCAGCTATTTTCAGTTTCAAATTAAGACTTTTTATACCGAAAATATGCCAATTACTGAAAACGGCGATGGGTCATATTTTGCCCAAACCCCCCTGCAGTTTTCAAAATGTCTGAAATGTCGGAAATTAGACTCTTGAGTGTGATTTTTGAGCCGAATTCTGACTCTCTGCACCTATTTTCAGTTTCAAATTACGACTTTTTATACCGAAAATATGCCAATTACTGAAAACGGCGATGGGTCATATTTTGGCCAAACCCCCCTGCAGTTTTCAAAATGTCTGAAATGTTGGAAATTTGACTCCTGAGCGTGATTTTTGAGCCAAATTCTGACTCTCTGCACCTATTTTCAGTTTCAAATTACGACGTTTCATACCGAAAATATGCCAATTACTGTAAACTGCGATAGGTCATATTTTGCCCAAACCCCCCTGCAGTTTTCAAAATGTCTGAAATGTCGGAAATTTGACTCCTGAGCGTGATTTTTTATCCGAATTCAGACTCTCTTCACCTATTTTCAGTTTCAAATTACGACTTTTTATACCGAAAATATGCCAATTACTGAAAACGGCGATGGGTCATTCTTTGCCCAAACCCCCCTGCAGTTTTCAAAATGTCTGAAATGTCGGAAATTTGACTCCTGAGCGTGATTTTTGAGCCGAAATCTGACTCTCTGCATCAATTTTCAGTTTCAAATTACGAAGTTCCATACCGAAAATATGCCAATTACTGTAAACAGCGATGGGTCATATTTTGCCCAAACCACCCTGCAGTTTTCAAAATGTCTGAAATGTTGGAAATTTTACTCCTGAGCGTGATTTTTGAGCCGAATTCTGACTCTCTGCACCTATTTTCATTTTCAAATTACGACTTTTTATACCGAAAATGTGCCAATTACTGAAAACGGTGATGGATTATATTTTGCCCAAACCCTCCTGCTGTTTTCAAAATGTCTGAAATGTCGGAAATTAGACCCCTGAGCGTGATTTTTGAGCCGAATCCTGACTCTCTGCACCTATTTTCAGTTTCAAATTACGACTTTTTATACCGAAAATATGCCAATTACTGAAAACGGCGATGGGTCATATTTTGCCCAAACCCCCCTGCAGTTTTGAAAATGTCTGAAATGTCGGAAATTTGACTCTTGAGCGTGATTTTTGAGCCGAATTCTGACTCTCTGCATCTATTTTCAGTTTCAAATTACGACGTTTCATACCGAAAATATGCCAATTACTGTAAACGACGATAGGTCATATTTTGCCCAAACCCCCCTGCAGTTTTCAAAATGTCTGAAATGTCTGAAATTTGACTCCTGAGCGTGATTTTTTATCCGAATTCTGACTCTCTTCACCTATTTTCAGTTTCAAATCACGACTTTTTATACCGAAAATGTGCAAATTACTGAAAACGGCGATGGGTCATATTTTGCCCAAACCCCCCCCCCCTGCAGTTTTCAAAATGTCTGAAATGTCGGAAATTTGACTCCTGAGCGTGATTTTTGAGCCGAATTCTGACTCTCTGCATCAATTTTCAGTTTCAAATTACGACGTTCCATACCGAAAATATGCCAATTACTGTAAACAGCGATGGGTCGTATTTTGCCCAAACCCCCCTGCAGTTTTCAAAATGTCTGAAATGTTGGAAATTTTACTCCTGAGCGTGATTTTTGAGCCGAATTCTGACTCTCTGCAGCTATTTTCAGTTTCAAATTAAGACTTTTTATACCGAAAATATGCCAATTACTGAAAACGGCGATGGGTCATATTTTGCCCAAACCCCCCTGCAGTTTTCAAAATGTCTGAAATGTCGGAAATTAGACTCCTGAGTGTTATTTTTGAGCCGAATTCTGACTCTCTGCACCTATTTTCAGTTTCAAAATACGACGTTTCATACCGAAAATATGCCAATTACTGTAAACGGCGATGGGTCATATTTTGCCCAAACCCCCCTGCAGTTTTCAAAATGTCTGAAATGTCGGAAATTTGACTCCTGAGCGTGATTTTTTATCCGAATTCTGACTCTCTGCACCTATTTTCAGTTTCAAATTACGACTTTTTATACCGAAAATATGCCAATTACTGAAAACGGCGATGGGTGATATTCTGCCCAAACCCCCCTGCAGTTTTCAAAATGTCTGAATTGTTGGAAATTTTACTCTTGAGCGTGATTTTTGAGCCGAATTCTGACTCTCTGCACCTATTTTCATTTTCAAATTACGACTTTTTATACCGAAAATATGCCAATTACTGAAAACGGTGATGGGTCATATTTTGCCCAAACCCCCCTGCAGTTTTCAAAATGTCTGAAATGTCGGAAATTTGACTCCTGAGCGTGATTTTTGAGCCGAATTCTGACTCTCTGCATCAATTTTCAGTTTCAAATTACGACGTTCCATACCGAAAATATGCCAATTACTGTAAACAGCGATGGGTCATATTTTGCCCAAACCCCCCTGCAGTTTTCAAAATGTTGGAAATTTTACTCCTGAGCGTGATTTTTGAGCCGAATTCTGACTCTCTGCACCTATTTTCAGTTTCAAATTAAGAATTTTTATACCGAAAATATGCCAATTACTGAAAACGGTGATGGGTCATATTTTGCCCAAACCCCCCTGCAGTTTTCAAAATGTATGAATTGTCGGAAATTAGACTCCTGAGCGTGATTTTTGAGCCGAATTCTGACTCTCTGCACCTATTTTCAGTTTCAAAATACGACGTTTCATACCGAAAATATGCCAATTACTGTAAACGGCGATGGGTCATATTTTGCCCAAACCCCCCTGCAGTTTTTAAAATGTCTGAAATGTCGGAAATTTGACTCCTGAGCGTGATTTTTTATCTGAATTCTGACTCTCTGCACCTATTTTCAGTTTCAAATTACGACTTTTTATACCGAAAATATGCCAATTACTGAAAACGGCGATGGGTCATATTTTGCCCAAACCCCCCTGCAGTTTTCAAAATGTCTGAAATGTTGGAAATTTTACTCCTGAGCGTGATTTTTGAGCCGAATTCTGACTCTCTGCACCTATTTTCATTTTCAAATTACGACTTTTTATACCGAAAATATGCCAATTACTGAAAACGGTGATGGGTCATATTTTGCCCAAACCCCCCTGCAGTTTTCAAAATGTCTGAAATGTCGGAAATTTGACTCCTGAGCGTGATTTTTGAGCCAAATTCTGACTCTCTGCACCTATTTTCAGTTTCAAATTACGACGTTTCATACCGAAAATATGCCAATTACTGTAAACTGCGATAGGTCATATTTTGCCCAAACCCCCCTGCAGTTTTCAAAATGTCTGAAATGTCGGAAATTTGACTCCTGAGCGTGATTTTTTATCCGAATTCAGACTCTCTTCACCTATTTTCAGTTTCAAATTACGACTTTTTATACCGAAAATATGCCAATTACTGAAAACGGCGATGGGTCATTCTTTGCCCAAACCCCCCTGCAGTTTTCAAAATGTCTGAAATGTCGGAAATTTGACTCCTGAGCGTGATTTTTGAGCCGAATTCTGACTCTCTGCATCAATTTTCAGTTTCAAATTACGAAGTTCCATACCGAAAATATGCCAATTACTGTAAACAGCGATGGGTCATATTTTGCCCAAACCCCCCTGCAGTTTTCAAAATGTCTGAAATGTCGGAAATTTTACTCCTGAGCGTGATTTTTGAGCCGAATTCTGACTCTCTGCACCTATTTTCAGTTTCAAATTACGACTTTTTATACCGAAAATATGCCAATTACTGAAAACGGCGATGGGTCATATTTTGCCCAAACCCCCCTGCAGTTTTCAAAATGTCTGAAATGTTGGAAATTTTACTCCTGAGCGTGATTTTTGAGCCGAATTCTGACTCTCTGCACCTATTTTCATTTTCAAATTACGACTTTTTATACCGAAAATATGCCAATTACTGAAAACGGTGATGGGTCATATTTTGCCCAAACCCCCCTGCAGTTTTCAAAATGTCTGAAATGTCGGAAATTTGACTCCTGAGCGTGATTTTTGAGCCGAATTCTGACTCTCTGCATCAATTTTCAGTTTCAAATTACGACGTTCCATACCGAAAATATGCCAATTACTGTAAACAGCGATGGGTCATATTTTGCCCAAACCCCCCTGCAGTTTTCAAAATGTCTGAAATGTTGGAAATTTTACTCCTGAGCGTGATTTTTGAGCCGAATTCTGACTCTCTGCACCTATTTTCAGTTTCAAATTAAGAATTTTTATACCGAAAATATGCCAATTACTGAAAACGGTGATGGGTCATATTTTGCCCAAACCCCCCTGCAGTTTTCAAAATGTATGAATTGTCGGAAATTAGACTCCTGAGCGTGATTTTTGAGCCGAATTCTGACTCTCTGCACCTATTTTCAGTTTCAAAATACGACGTTTCATACCGAAAATATGCCAATTACTGTAAACGGCGATGGGTCATATTTTGCCCAAACCCCCCTGCAGTTTTTAAAATGTCTGAAATGTCGGAAATTTGACTCCTGAGCGTGATTTTTTATCTGAATTCTGACTCTCTGCACCTATTTTCAGTTTCAAATTACGACTTTTTATACCGAAAATATGCCAATTACTGAAAACGGCGATGGGTCATATTTTGCCCAAACCCCCCTGCAGTTTTCAAAATGTCTGAAATGTTGGAAATTTTACTCCTGAGCGTGATTTTTGAGCCGAATTCTGACTCTCTGAACCTATTTTCATTTTCAAATTACGACTTTTTATACCGAAAATATGCCAATTACTGAAAACGGTGATGGGTCATATTTTGCCCAAACCCCCCTGCAGTTTTCAAAATGTCTGAAATGTCGGAAATTTGACTCCTGAGCGTGATTTTTGAGCCAAATTCTGACTCTCTGCACCTATTTTCAGTTTCAAATTACGACGTTTCATACCGAAAATATGCCAATTACTGTAAACTGCGATAGGTCATATTTTGCCCAAACCCCCCTGCAGTTTTCAAAATGTCTGAAATGTCGGAAATTTGACTCCTGAGCGTGATTTTTTATCCGAATTCAGACTCTCTTCACCTATTTTCAGTTTCAAATTACGACTTTTTATACCGAAAATATGCCAATTACTGAAAACAGCGATGGGTCATTCTTTGCCCAAACCCCCCTGCAGTTTTCAAAATGTCTGAAATGTCGGAAATTTGACTCCTGAGCGTGATTTTTGAGCCGAATTCTGACTCTCTGCATCAATTTTCAGTTTCAAATTACGAAGTTCCATACCGAAAATATGCCAATTACTGTAAACAGCGATGGGTCATATTTTGCCCAAACCCCCCTGCAGTTTTCAAAATGTCTGAAATGTCGGAAATTTTACTCCTGAGCGTGATTTTTGAGCCGAATTCTGACTCTCTGCACCTATTTTCAGTTTCAAATTACGACTTTTTATACCGAAAATATGCCAATTACTGAAAACGGCGATGGGTCATATTTTGCCCAAACCCCCCTGCAGTTTTCAAAATGTCTGAAATGTTGGAAATTTTACTCCTGAGCGTGATTTTTGAGCCGAATTCTGACTCTCTGCACCTATTTTCATTTTCAAATTACGACTTTTTATACCGAAAATATGCCAATTACTGAAAACGGTGATGGGTCATATTTTGCCCAAACCCCCCTGCAGTTTTCAAAATGTCTGAAATGTCGGAAATTTGACTCCTGAGCGTGATTTTTGAGCCAAATTCTGACTCTCTGCACCTATTTTCAGTTTCAAATTACGACGTTTCATACCGAAAATATGCCAATTACTGTAAACTGCGATAGGTCATATTTTGCCCAAACCCCCCTGCAGTTTTCAAAATGTCTGAAATGTCGGAAATTTGACTCCTGAGCGTGATTTTTTATCCGAATTCAGACTCTCTTCACCTATTTTCAGTTTCAAATTACGACTTTTTATACCGAAAATATGCCAATTACTGAAAACGGCGATGGGTCATTCTTTGCCCAAACCCCCCTGCAGTTTTCAAAATGTCTGAAATGTCGGAAATTTGACTCCTGAGCGTGATTTTTGAGCCGAATTCTGACTCTCTGCATCAATTTTCAGTTTCAAATTACGAAGTTCCATACCGAAAATATGCCAATTACTGTAAACAGCGATGGGTCATATTTTGCCCAAACCCCCCTGCAGTTTTCAAAATGTCTGAAATGTCGGAAATTTTACTCCTGAGCGTGATTTTTGAGCCGAATTCTGACTCTCTGCACCTATTTTCAGTTTCAAATTACGACTTTTTATACCGAAAATATGCCAATTACTGAAAACGGCGATGGGTCATATTTTGCCCAAACCCCCCTGCAGTTTTCAAAATGTCTGAAATGTTGGAAATTTTACTCCTGAGCGTGATTTTTGAGCCGAATTCTGACTCTCTGCACCTATTTTCATTTTCAAATTACGACTTTTTATACCGAAAATATGCCAATTACTGAAAACGGTGATGGGTCATATTTTGCCCAAACCCCCCTGCAGTTTTCAAAATGTCTGAAATGTCGGAAATTTGACTCCTGAGCGTGATTTTTGAGCCAAATTCTGACTCTCTGCACCTATTTTCAGTTTCAAATTACGACGTTTCATACCGAAAATATGCCAATTACTGTAAACTGCGATAGGTCATATTTTGCCCAAACCCCCCTGCAGTTTTCAAAATGTCTGAAATGTCGGAAATTTGACTCCTGAGCGTGATTTTTTATCCGAATTCAGACTCTCTTCACCTATTTTCAGTTTCAAATTACGACTTTTTATACCGAAAATATGCCAATTACTGAAAACGGCGATGGGTCATTCTTTGCCCAAACCCCCCTGCAGTTTTCAAAATGTCTGAAATGTCGGAAATTTGACTCCTGAGCGTGATTTTTGAGCAGAATTCTGACTCTCTGCATCAATTTTCAGTTTCAAATTACGAAGTTCCATACCGAAAATATGCCAATTACTGCAAACAGCGATGGGTCATATTTTGCCCAAACCCCCCTGCAGTTTTCAAAATGTCTGAAATATTGGAAATTTTACTCCTGAGCGTGATTTTTGAGCCGAATTCTGACTCTCTGCACCTATTTTCATTTTCAAATTACGACTTTTTATACCGAAAATGTGCCAATTACTGAAAACGGTGAGGGGTTATATTTTGCCCAAACCCTCCTGCTGTTTTCAAAATGTCTGAAATGTCGGAAATTAGACCCCTGAGCGTGATTTTTGAGCCGAATCCTGACTCTCTGCACCTATTTTCAGTTTCAAATTACGACTTTTTATACCGAAAATATGCCAATTACTGAAAACGGCGATGGGTCATATTTTGCCCAAACCCCCCTGCAGTTTTGAAAATGTCTGAAATGTCGGAAATTTGACTCTTGAGCGTGATTTTTGAGCCGAATTCTGACTCTCTGCATCTATTTTCAGTTTCAAATTACGACGTTTCATACCGAAAATATGCCAATTACTGTAAACGACGATAGGTCATATTTTGCCCAAACCCCCCTGCAGTTTTCAAAATGTCTGAAATGTCTGAAATTTGACTCCTGAGCGTGATTTTTTATCCGAATTCTGACTCTCTTCACCTATTTTCAGTTTCAAATCACGACTTTTTATACCGAAAATATGCAAATTACTGAAAACGGCGATGGGTCATATTTTGCCCAAACCCCCCCCCTGCAGTTTTCAAAATGTCTGAAATGTCGGAAATTTGACTCCTGAGCGTGATTTTTGAGCCGAATTCTGACTCTCTGCATCAATTTTCAGTTTCAAATTACGACGTTCCATACCGAAAATATGCCAATTACTGTAAACAGCGATGGGTCGTATTTTGCCCAAACCCCCCTGCAGTTTTCAAAATGTCTGAAATGTTGGAAATTTTACTCCTGAGCGTGATTTTTGAGCCGAATTCTGACTCTCTGCAGCTATTTTCAGTTTCAAATTAAGACTTTTTATACCGAAAATATGCCAATTACTGAAAACGGCGATGGGTCATATTTTGCCCAAACCCCCCTGCAGTTTTCAAAATGTCTGAAATGTCGGAAATTAGACTCCTGAGTGTTATTTTTGAGCCGAATTCTGACTCTCTGCACCTATTTTCAGTTTCAAAATACGACGTTTTATACCGAAAATATGCCAATTACTGTAAACGGCGATGGGTCATATTTTGCCCAAACCCCCCTGCAGTTTTCAAAATGTCTGAAATGTCGGAAATTTGACTCCTGAGCGTGATTTTTTATCCGAATTCTGACTCTCTGCACCTATTTTCAGTTTCAAATTACGACTTTTTATACCGAAAATATGCCAATTACTGAAAACGGCGATGGGTCATATTCTGCCCAAACCCCCCTGCAGTTTTCAAAATGTCTGAATTGTTGGAAATTTTACTCTTGAGCGTGATTTTTGAGCCGAATTCTGACTCTCTGCACCTATTTTCATTTTCAAATTACGACTTTTTATACCGAAAATATGCCAATTACTGAAAACGGTGATGGGTCATATTTTGCCCAAACCCCCCTGCAGTTTTCAAAATGTCTGAAATGTCGGAAATTTGACTCCTGAGCGTGATTTTTGAGCCGAATTCTGACTCTCTGCATCAATTTTCAGTTTCAAATTACGACGTTCCATACCGAAAATATGCCAATTACTGTAAACAGCGATGGGTCATATTTTGCCCAAACCCCCCTGCAGTTTTCAAAATGTCTGAAATGTTGGAAATTTTACTCCTGAGCGTGATTTTTGAGCCGAATTCTGACTCTCTGCACCTATTTTCAGTTTCAAATTAAGAATTTTTATACCGAAAATATGCCAATTACTGAAAACGGTGATGGGTCATATTTTGCCCAAACCCCCCTGCAGTTTTCAAAATGTATGAATTGTCGGAAATTAGACTCCTGAGCGTGATTTTTGAGCCGAATTCTGACTCTCTGCACCTATTTTCAGTTTCAAAATACGACGTTTCATACCAAAAATATGCCAATTACTGTAAACGGCGATGGGTCATATTTTGCCCAAACCCCCCTGCAGTTTTTAAAATGTCTGAAATGTCGAAAATTTGACTCCTGAGCGTGATTTTTTATCCGAATTCTTACTCTCTGCACCTATTTTCATTTTCAAATTACGACTTTTTATACCGAAAATATGCCAATTACTGAAAACGGTGATGGGTCATATTTTGCCCAAACCCCCCTGCAGTTTTCAAAATGTCTGAAATGTCGGAAATTTGACTCCTGAGCGTGATTTTTGAGCCAAATTCTGACTCTCTGCACCTATTTTCAGTTTCAAATTACGACGTTTCATACCGAAAATATGCCAATTACTGTAAACTGCGATAGGTCATATTTTGCCCAAACCCCCCTGCAGTTTTCAAAATGTCTGAAATGTCGGAAATTTGACTCCTGAGCGTGATTTTTTATCCGAATTCAGACTCTCTTCACCTATTTTCAGTTTCAAATTACGACTTTTTATACCGAAAATATGCCAATTACTGAAAACGGCGATGGGTCATTCTTTGCCCAAACCCCCCTGCAGTTTTCAAAATGTCTGAAATGTCGGAAATTTGACTCCTGAGCGTGATTTTTGAGCCGAATTCTGACTCTCTGCATCAATTTTCAGTTTCAAATTACGAAGTTCCATACCGAAAATATGCCAATTACTGTAAACAGCGATGGGTCATATTTTGCCCAAACCCCCCTGCAGTTTTCAAAATGTCTGAAATGTCGGAAATTTTACTCCTGAGCGTGATTTTTGAGCCGAATTCTGACTCTCTGCACCTATTTTCAGTTTCAAATTACGACTTTTTATACCGAAAATATGCCAATTACTGAAAACGGCGATGGGTCATATTTTGCCCAAACCCCCCTGCAGTTTTCAAAATGTCTGAAATGTTGGAAATTTTACTCCTGAGCGTGATTTTTGAGCCGAATTCTGACTCTCTGCACCTATTTTCATTTTCAAATTACGACTTTTTATACCGAAAATGTGCCAATTACTGAAAACGGTGAGGGGTTATATTTTGCCCAAACCCTCCTGCTGTTTTCAAAATGTCTGAAATGTCGGAAATTAGACCCCTGAGCGTGATTTTTGAGCCGAATCCTGACTCTCTGCACCTATTTTCAGTTTCAAATTACGACTTTTTATACCGAAAATATGCCAATTACTGAAAACGGCGATGGGTCATATTTTGCCCAAACCCCCCTGCAGTTTTGAAAATGTCTGAAATGTCGGAAATTTGACTCTTGAGCGTGATTTTTGAGCCGAATTCTGACTCTCTGCATCTATTTTCAGTTTCAAATTACGACGTTTCATACCGAAAATATGCCAATTACTGTAAACGACGATAGGTCATATTTTGCCCAAACCCCCCTGCAGTTTTCAAAATGTCTGAAATGTCTGAAATTTGACTCCTGAGCGTGATTTTTTATCCGAATTCTGACTCTCTTCACCTATTTTCAGTTTCAAATCACGACTTTTTATACCGAAAATATGCAAATTACTGAAAACGGCGATGGGTCATATTTTGCCCAAACCCCCCCCTGCAGTTTTCAAAATGTCTGAAATGTCGGAAATTTGACTCCTGAGCGTGATTTTTGAGCCGAATTCTGACTCTCTGCATCAATTTTCAGTTTCAAATTACGACGTTCCATACCGAAAATATGCCAATTACTGTAAACAGCGATGGGTCGTATTTTGCCCAAACCCCCCTGCAGTTTTCAAAATGTCTGAAATGTTGGAAATTTTACTCCTGAGCGTGATTTTTGAGCCGAATTCTGACTCTCTGCAGCTATTTTCAGTTTCAAATTAAGACTTTTTATACCGAAAATATGCCAATTACTGAAATCGGCGATGGGTCATATTTTGCCCAAACCCCCCTGCAGTTTTCAAAATGTCTGAAATGTCGGAAATTAGACTCCTGAGTGTTATTTTTGAGCCGAATTCTGACTCTCTGCACCTATTTTCAGTTTCAAAATACGACGTTTCATACCGAAAATATGCCAATTACTGTAAACGGCGATGGGTCATATTTTGCCCAAACCCCCCTGCAGTTTTCAAAATGTCTGAAATGTCGGAAATTTGACTCCTGAGCGTGATTTTTTATCCGAATTCTGACTCTCTGCACCTATTTTCAGTTTCAAATTACGACTTTTTATACCGAAAATATGCCAATTACTGAAAACGGCGATGGGTCATATTCTGCCCAAACCCCCCTGCAGTTTTCAAAATGTCTGAATTGTTGGAAATTTTACTCTTGAGCGTGATTTTTGAGCCGAATTCTGACTCTCTGCACCTATTTTCATTTTCAAATTACGACTTTTTATACCGAAAATATGCCAATTACTGAAAACGGTGATGGGTCATATTTTGCCCAAACCCCCCTGCAGTTTTCAAAATGTCTGAAATGTCGGAAATTTGACTCCTGAGCGTGATTTTTGAGCCGAATTCTGACTCTCTGCATCAATTTTCAGTTTCAAATTACGACGTTCCATACCGAAAATATGCCAATTACTGTAAACAGCGATGGGTCATATTTTGCCCAAACCCCCCTGCAGTTTTCAAAATGTCTGAAATGTTGGAAATTTTACTCCTGAGCGTGATTTTTGAGCCGAATTCTGACTCTCTGCACCTATTTTCAGTTTCAAATTAAGAATTTTTATACCGAAAATATGCCAATTACTGAAAACGGTGATGGGTCATATTTTGCCCAAACCCCCCTGCAGTTTTCAAAATGTATGAATTGTCGGAAATTAGACTCCTGAGCGTGATTTTTGAGCCGAATTCTGACTCTCTGCACCTATTTTCAGTTTCAAAATACGACGTTTCATACGAAAAATATGCCAATTACTGTAAACGGCGATGGGTCATATTTTGCCCAAACCCCCCTGCAGTTTTTAAAATGTCTGAAATGTCGAAAATTTGACTCCTGAGCGTGATTTTTTATCCGAATTCTTACTCTCTGCACCTATTTTCATTTTCAAATTACGACTTTTTATACCGAAAATATGCCAATTACTGAAAACGGTGATGGGTCATATTTTGCCCAAACCCCCCTGCAGTTTTCAAAATGTCTGAAATGTCGGAAATTTGACTCCTGAGCGTGATTTTTGAGCCAAATTCTGACTCTCTGCACCTATTTTCAGTTTCAAATTACGACGTTTCATACCGAAAATATGCCAATTACTGTAAACTGCGATAGGTCATATTTTGCCCAAACCCCCCTGCAGTTTTCAAAATGTCTGAAATGTCGGAAATTTGACTCCTGAGCGTGATTTTTATCCGAATTCAGACTCTCTTCACCTATTTTCAGTTTCAAATTACGACTTTTTATACCGAAAATATGCCAATTACTGAAAACGGCGATGGGTCATTCTTTGCCCAAACCCCCCTGCAGTTTTCAAAATGTCTGAAATGTCGGAAATTTGACTCCTGAGCGTGATTTTTGAGCCGAATTCTGACTCTCTGCATCAATTTTCAGTTTCAAATTACGAAGTTCCATACCGAAAATATGCCAATTACTGTAAACAGCGATGGGTCATATTTTGCCCAAACCCCCCTGCAGTTTTCAAAATGTCTGAAATATTGGAAATTTTACTCCTGAGCGTGATTTTTGAGCCGAATTCTGACTCTCTGCACCTATTTTCATTTTCAAATTACGACTTTTTATACCGAAAATGTGCCAATTACTGAAAACGGTGATGGGTTATATTTTGCCCAAACCCTCCTGCTGTTTTCAAAATGTCTGAAATGTCGGAAATTAGACCCCTGAGCGTGATTTTTGAGCCGAATCCTGACTCTCTGCACCTATTTTCAGTTTCAAATTACGACTTTTTATACCGAAAATATGCCAATTACTGAAAACGGCGATGGGTCATATTTTGCCCAAACCCCCCTGCAGTTTTGAAAATGTCTGAAATGTCGGAAATTTGACTCTTGAGCGTGATTTTTGAGCCGAATTCTGACTCTCTGCATCTATTTTCAGTTTCAAATTACGACGTTTCATACCGAAAATATGCCAATTACTGTAAACGACGATAGGTCATATTTTGCCCAAACCCCCCCTGCAGTTTTCAAAATGTCTGAAATGTCTGAAATTTGACTCCTGAGCGTGATTTTTTATCCGAATTCTGACTCTCTTCACCTATTTTCAGTTTCAAATCACGACTTTTTATACCGAAAATATGCAAATTACTGAAAACGGCGATGGGTCATATTTTGCCCAAACCCCCCCCTGCAGTTTTCAAAATGTCTGAAATGTCGGAAATTTGACTCCTGAGCGTGATTTTTGAGCCGAATTCTGACTCTCTGCACCTATTTTCAGTTTCAAAATACGACGTTTCATACCAAAAATATGCCAATTACTGTAAACGGCGATGGGTCATATTTTGCCCAAACCCCCCTGCAGTTTTTAAAATGTCTGAAATGTCGAAAATTTTACTCCTGAGCGTGATTTTTGAGCCGAATTCTGACTCTCTGCAGCTATTTTCAGTTTCAAATTAAGACTTTTTATACCGAAAATATGCCAATTACTGAAAACGGCGATGGGTCATATTTTGTCCAAACCCCCCTGCAGTTTTCAAAATGTCTGAAATGTCGGAAATTAGACTCCTGAGTGTTATTTTTGAGCCGAATTCTGACTCTCTGCACCTATTTTCAGTTTCAAAATACGACGTTTCATACCGAAAATATGCCAATTACTGTAAACGGCGATGGGTCATATTCTGCCCAAACCCCCCTGCAGTTTTCAAAATGTCTGAATTGTTGGAAATTTTACTCTTGAGCGTGATTTTTGAGCCGAATTCTGACTCTCTGCACCTATTTTCATTTTCAAATTACGACTTTTTATACCGAAAATATGCCAATTACTGAAAACGGTGATGGGTCATATTTTGCCCAAACCCCCCTGCAGTTTTCAAAATGTCTGAAATGTCGGAAATTTGACTCCTGAGCGTGATTTTTGAGCCGAATTCTGACTCTCTGCATCAATTTTCAGTTTCAAATTACGACGTTCCATACCGAAAATATGCCAATTACTGTAAACAGCGATGGGTCATATTTTGCCCAAACCCCCCTGCAGTTTTCAAAATGTCTGAAATGTTGGAAATTTTACTCCTGAGCGTGATTTTTGAGCCGAATTCTGACTCTCTGCACCTATTTTCAGTTTCAAATTAAGAATTTTTATACCGAAAATATGCCAATTACTGAAAACGGTGATGGGTCATATTTTGCCCAAACCCCCCTGCAGTTTTCAAAATGTATGAATTGTCGGAAATTAGACTCCTGAGCGTGATTTTTGAGCCGAATTCTGACTCTCTGCACCTATTTTCAGTTTCAAAATACGACGTTTCATACCAAAAATATGCCAATTACTGTAAACGGCGATGGGTCATATTTTGCCCAAACCCCCCTGCAGTTTTTAAAATGTCTGAAATGTCGAAAATTTGACTCCTGAGCGTGATTTTTTATCCGAATTCTTACTCTCTGCACCTATTTTCAGTTTCAAATTACGACGTTTCATACCGAAAATAGGCTAATTACTGAAAACGGCGATGGGTCATATTTTGCCCAAACCCCCCTGCAGTTTTGAAAATGTCTGAAATGTCGGAAATTTGACTCTTGAGCGTGATTTTTGAGCCGAATTCTGACTCTCTGCATCTATTATCAGTTTCAAATTACGATGTTTCATACCGAAAATATGCCAATTACTGAAAACTGCGATGGGTCATATTCTGCCCAAACCCCCCTGCAGTTTTTAAAATGTCTGATATGTCGAAAATTTGACTCCTGAGCGTGATTCTTGAGCCGAATTCTGACTCTCTGCACCTATTTTCAGTTTCAAATTACGAAGTTTCATACCGAAAATATGCCAATTACTGTAAACGGCGATGGGTCATATTTTGCCCAAACCGCCCTGCAGTTTTCAAAATGTCTGAAATGTCGGAAATTTGACTCCTGAGCGAGATTTTCTATCCGAATTCTGACTCTCTGCACCTATTTTCAGTTTCAAATTACGACTTTTTATACCGAAAATATGCCAATTACTGAAAACGGCGATGGGTCATATTTTGCCCAAACCCCCCTGCAGTTTTCAAAATGTCTGAAATGTCGGAAATTTAACTCTTGAGCGTGATTTTTGAGCCGAATTCTGACTCTCTGCACCTATTTTCAGTTTCAAATTACGACGTTTCATACCGAAAATATGCCAATTACTGTAAACTGCGATAGGTCATATTTTGCCCAAACCCCCCTGCAGTTTTCAAAATGTCTGAAATGTCTGAAATTTGACTCCTGAGCGTGATTTTTTATCCGAATTCAGACTCTCTTCACCTTTTTTCAGTTTCAAATTACGACTTTTTATACCGAAAATATGCCAATTACTGAAAACGGCGATGGGTCATTCTTTGCCAAAACCCCCCTGCAGTTTTCAAAATGTCTGAAATGTCGGAAATTTGACTCCTGAGCGTGATTTTTGAGCCGAATTCTGACTCTCTGCATCAATTTTCAGTTTCAAATTACGACGTTCCATACCGAAAATATGCCAATTACTGTAAACAGCGATGGGTCATATTTTGCCCAAACCCCCCTGCAGTTTTGAAAATGTCTGAAATGTCGGAAATTTGACTCTTGAGCGTGATTTTTGAGCCGAATTCTGACTCTCTGCATCTATTTTCAGTTTCAAATTATGACGTTTCATACCGAAAATATGCCAATTACTGTAAACGACGATAGGTCATATTTTGCCCAAACCCCCCTGCAGTTTTCAAAATGTCTGAAATGTCTGAAATTTGACTCCTGAGCGTGATTTTTTATCCGAATTCTGACTCTCTTCACCTATTTTCAGTTTCAAATCACGACTTTTTATACCGAAAATATGCAAATTACTGAAAACGGCGATGGGTCATATTTTGCCCAAACCCCCCCTGCAGTTTTCAAAATGTCTGAAATGTCGGAAATTTGACTCCTGAGCGTGATTTTTGAGCCGAATTCTGACTCTCTGCATCAATTTTCAGTTTCAAATTACGACGTTCCATACCGAAAATATGCCAATTACTGTAAAGAGCGATGGGTCATATTTTGCCCAAACCACCCTGCAGTTTTCAAAATGTCTGAAATGTTGGAAATTTTACTCCTGAGCGTGATTTTTGAGCCGAATTCTGACTCTCTGCAGCTATTTTCAGTTTCAAATTAAGACTTTTTATACCGAAAATATGCCAATTACTGAAAGCGGCGATGGGTCATATTTTGCCCAAACCCCCCTGCAGTTTTCAAAATGTCTGAAATGTCGGAAATTAGACTCCTGAGTGTGATTTTTGAGCTGAATTCTGACTCTCTGCACCTATTTTCAGTTTCAAAATACGACGTTTCATACCGAAAATATGCCAATTACTGTAAACGGCGATGGGTCATATTTTGCCCAAACCCCCCTGCAGTTTTCAAAATGTCTGAAATGTCGGAAATTTGACTCCTGAGCGTGATTTTTTATCCAAATTCTGACTCTCTGCACCTATTTTCAGTTTCAAATTACGATGTTTCATACCGAAAATATGCCAATTACTGTAAACGGCGATGGGTCATATTTTGCCCAAACCGCCCTGCAGTTTTCAAAATGTCTGAAATGTCGGAAATTTGACTCCTGAGCGAGATTTTCTATCCGAATTCTGACTCTCTGCACCTATTTTCAGTTTCAAATTACGACTTTTTATACCGAAAATATGCCAATTACTGAAAACGCCGATGGGTCATATTTTGCCCAAACCCCCCTGCAGTTTTCAAAATGTCTGAAATGTCGGAAATTTAACTCTTGAGCGTGATTTTTGAGCCGAATTCTGACTCTCTGCACCTATTTTCAGTTTCAAATTACGACGTTTCATACCGAAAATATGCCAATTACTGAAACGGCGATGGGTCATATTTTGCCCAAACCCCCCTGCAGTTTTTGAAATGTCTGAAATGTCGGAAATTTGACTCCTGAGCGTGATTTTTGAGCCAAATTCTGACTCTCTGCACCTATTTTCAGTTTCAAATTACGACGTTTCATACCGAAATTATGCCAATTACTGTATACTGCGATAGGTCATATTTTGCCCAAACCCCCCTGCAGTTTTCAAAATGTCTGAAATGTCTGAAATTTGACTCCTGAGCGTGATTTTTTATCCGAATTCAGACTCTCTTCACCTTTTTTCAGTTTCAAATTACGACTTTTTATACCGAAAATATGCCAATTACTGAAAACGGCGATGGGTCATTCTTTGCCAAAACCCCCCTGCAGTTTTCAAAATGTCTGAAATGTCGGAAATTTGACTCCTGAGCGTGATTTTTGAGCCGAATTCTGACTCTCTGCATCAATTTTCAGTTTCAAATTACGACGTTCCATACCGAAAATATGCCAATTACTGTAAACAGCGATGGGTCATATTTTGCCCAAACCCCATTGCAGTTTTGAAAATGTCTGAAATGTCGGAAATTTGACTCTTGAGCGTGATTTTTGAGCCGAATTCTGACTCTCTGCATCTATTTTCAGTTTCAAATTATGACGTTTCATACCGAAAATATGCCAATTACTGTAAACGACGATAGGTCATATTTTGCCCAAACCCCCCTGCAGTTTTCAAAATGTCTGAAATGTCTGAAATTTGACTCCTGAGCGTGATTTTTTATCCGAATTCTGACTCTCTTCACCTATTTTCAGTTTCAAATCACGACTTTTTATACCGAAAATATGCAAATTACTGAAAATGGCGATGGGTCATATTTTGCCCAAACCCCCCCTGCAGTTTTCAAAATGTCTGAAATGTCGGAAATTTGACTCCTGAGCGTGATTTTTGAGCCGAATTCTGACTCTCTGCATCAATTTTCAGTTTCAAATTACGACGTTCCATACCGAAAATATGCCAATTACTGTAAAGAGCGATGGGTCATATTTTGCCCAAACCACCCTGCAGTTTTCAAAATGTCTGAAATGTTGGAAATTTTACTCCTGAGCGTGATTTTTGAGCCGAATTCTGACTCTCTGCAGCTATTTTCAGTTTCAAATTAAGACTTTTTATACCGAAAATATGCCAATTACTGAAAGCGGCGATGGGTCATATTTTGCCCAAACCCCCCTGCAGTTTTCAAAATGTCTGAAATGTCGGAAATTAGACTCCTGAGTGTGATTTTTGAGCTGAATTCTGACTCTCTGCACCTATTTTCAGTTTCAAAATACGACGTTTCATACCGAAAATATGCCAATTACTGTAAACGGCGATGGGTCATATTTTGCCCAAACCCCCCTGCAGTTTTCAAAATGTCTGAAATGTCGGAAATTTGACTCCTGAGCGTGATTTTTTATCCAAATTCTGACTCTCTGCACCTATTTTCAGTTTCAAATTACGATGTTTCATACCGAAAATATGCCAATTACTGTAAACGGCGATGGGTCATATTTTGCCCAAACCGCCCGGCAGTTTTCAAAATGTCTGAAATGTCGGAAATTTGACTCCTGAGCGAGATTTTCTATCCGAATTCTGACTCTCTGCACCTATTTTCAGTTTCAAATTACGACTTTTTATACCGAAAATATGCCAATTACTGAAAACGGCGATGGGTCATATTTTGCCCAAACCCCCCTGCAGTTTTCAAAATGTCTGAAATGTCGGAAATTTAACTCTTGAGCGTGATTTTTGAGCCGAATTCTGACTCTCTGCACCTATTTTCAGTTTCAAATTACGACGTTTCATACCGAAAATATGCCAATTACTGAAACGGCGATGGGTCATATTTTGCCCAAACCCCCCTGCAGTTTTTGAAATGTCTGAAATGTCGGAAATTTGACTCCTGAGCGTGATTTTTGAGCCAAATTCTGACTCTCTGCACCTATTTTCAGTTTCAAATTACGACGTTTCATACCGAAATTATGCCAATTACTGTATACTGCGATAGGTCATATTTTGCCCAAACCCCCCTGCAGTTTTCAAAATGTCTGAAATGTCTGAAATTTGACTCCTGAGCGTGATTTTTTATCCGAATTCAGACTCTCTTCACCTTTTTTCAGTTTCAAATTACGACTTTTTATACCGAAAATATGCCAATTACTGAAAACGGCGATGGGTCATTCTTTGCCAAAACCCCCCTGCAGTTTTCAAAATGTCTGAAATGTCGGAAATTTGACTCCTGAGCGTGATTTTTGAGCCGAATTCTGACTCTCTGCATCAATTTTCAGTTTCAAATTACGACGTTCCATACCGAAAATATGCCAATTACTGTAAACAGCGATGGGTCATATTTTGCCCAAACCCCCCTGCAGTTTTGAAAATGTCTGAAATGTCGGAAATTTGACTCTTGAGCGTGATTTTTGAGCCGAATTCTGACTCTCTGCATCTATTTTCAGTTTCAAATTATGACGTTTCATACCGAAAATATGCCAATTACTGTAAACGACGATAGGTCATATTTTGCCCAAACCCCCCTGCAGTTTTCAAAATGTCTGAAATGTCTGAAATTTGACTCCTGAGCGTGATTTTTTATCCGAATTCTGACTCTCTTCACCTATTTTCAGTTTCAAATCACGACTTTTTATACCGAAAATATGCAAATTACTGAAAATGGCGATGGGTCATATTTTGCCCAAACCCCCCCTGCAGTTTTCAAAATGTCTGAAATGTCGGAAATTTGACTCCTGAGCGTGATTTTTGAGCCGAATTCTGACTCTCTGCATCAATTTTCAGTTTCAAATTACGACGTTCCATACCGAAAATATGCCAATTACTGTAAAGAGCGATGGGTCATATTTTGCCCAAACCCCCCTGCAGTTTTCAAAATGTCTGAAATGTTGGAAATTTTACTCCTGAGCGTGATTTTTGAGCCGAATTCTGACTCTCTGCAGCTATTTTCAGTTTCAAATTAAGACTTTTTATACCGAAAATATGCCAATTACTGAAAACGGCGATGGGTCATATTTTGCCCAAACCCCCCTGCAGTTTTCAAAATGTCTGAAATGTCGGAAATTAGACTCCTGAGTGTGATTTTTGAGCTGAATTCTGTCTCTCTGCACCTATTTTCAGTTTCAAAATACGACGTTTCATACCGAAAATATGCCAATTACTGAAAACGGTGATGGGTCATATTTTGCCCAAACCCCCCTGCAGTTTTCAAAATGTCTGAAATGTCGGAAATTTGACTCCTGAGCGTGATTTTTGAGCCAAATTCTGACTCTCTGCACCTATTTTCAGTTTCAAATTACGACGTTTCATACCGAAAATATGCCAATTACTGTAAACTGCGATAGGTCATATTTTGCCCAAACCCCCCTGCAGTTTTCAAAATGTCTGAAATGTCTGAAATTTGACTCCTGAGCGTGATTTTTTATCCGAATTCAGACTCTCTTCACCTATTTTCAGTTTCAAATTACGACTTTTTATACCGAAAATATGCCAATTACTGAAAACGGCGATGGGTCATATTTTGCCCAAACCCCCCTGCAGTTTTCAAAATGTCTGAAATGTCGGAAATTAGACTCCTGAGTGTTATTTTTGAGCCGAATTCTGACTCTCTGCACCTATTTTCAGTTTCAAAATACGACGTTTCATACCGAAAATATGCCAATTACTGTAAACGGCGATGGGTCATATTTTGCCCAAACCCCCCTGCAGTTTTCAAAATGTCTGAATTGTCGGAAATTTGACTCCTGAGCGTGATTTTTTATCCGAATTCTGACTCTCTGCACCTATTTTCAGTTTCAAATTACGACTTTTTATACCGAAAATATGCCAATTACTGAAAACGGCGATGGGTCATATTCTGCCCAAACCCCCCTGCAGTTTTCAAAATGTCTGAATTGTTGGAAATTTTACTCTTGAGCGTGATTTTTGAGCCGAATTCTGACTCTCTGCACCTATTTTCATTTTCAAATTACGACTTTTTATACCGAAAATATGCCAATTACTGTAAACAGCGATGGGTCATATTTTGCCCAAACCCCCCTGCAGTTTTCAAAATGTCTGAAATGTCGGAAATTTGACTCCTGAGCGTGATTTTTGAGCCAAATTCTGACTCTCTGCACCTATTTTCAGTTTCAAATTACGACGTTTCATACCGAAAATATGCCAATTACTGTAAACTGCGATAGGTCATATTTTGCCCAAACCCCCCTGCAGTTTTCAAAATGTCTGAAATGTCTGAAATTTGACTCCTGAGCGTGATTTTTTATCCGAATTCAGACTCTCTTCACCTATTTTCAGTTTCAAATTACGACTTTTTATACCGAAAATATGCCAATTACTGAAAACGGCGATGGGTCATATTTTGCCCAAACCCCCCTGCAGTTTTCAAAATGTCTGAAATGTCGGAAATTAGACTCCTGAGTGTTATTTTTGAGCCGAATTCTGACTCTCTGCACCTATTTTCAGTTTCAAAATACGACGTTTCATACCGAATATATGCCAATTACTGTAAACAGCGATGGGTCATATTTTGCCCAAACCCCCCTGCAGTTTTCAAAATGTCTGAAATGTCGGAAATTTGACTCCTGAGCGTGATTTTTTATCCGAATTCTGACTCTCTGCACCTATTTTCAGTTTCAAATTACGACTTTTTATACCGAAAATATGCCAATTACTGAAAACGGCGATGGGTCATATTCTGCCCAAACCCCCCTGCAGTTTTCAAAATGTCTGAATTGTTGGAAATTTTACTCTTGAGCGTGATTTTTGAGCCGAATTCTGACTCTCTGCACCTATTTTCATTTTCAAATTACGACTTTTTATACCGAAAATATGCCAATTACTGAAAACGGTGATGGGTCATATTTTGCCCAAACCCCCCTGCAGTTTTCAAAATGTCTGAAATGTCGGAAATTTGACTCCTGAGCGTGATTTTTGAGCCGAATTCTGACTCTCTGCATCAATTTTCAGTTTCAAATTACGACGTTCCATACCGAAAATATGCCAATTACTGTAAACAGCGATGGGTCATATTTTGCCCAAACCCCCCTGCAGTTTTCAAAATGTCTGAAATGTTGGAAATTTTACTCCTGAGCGTGATTTTTGAGCCGAATTCTGACTCTCTGCACCTATTTTCAGTTTCAAATTAAGAATTTTTATACCGAAAATATGCCAATTACTGAAAACGGTGATGGGTCATATTTTGCCCAAACCCCCCTGCAGTTTTCAAAATGTATGAATTGTCGGAAATTAGACTCCTGAGCGTGATTTTTGAGCCGAATTCTGACTCTCTGCACCTATTTTCAGTTTCAAAATACGACGTTTCATACCGAAAATATGCCAATTACTGTAAACGGCGATGGGTCATATTTTGCCCAAACCCCCCTGCAGTTTTTAAAATGTCTGAAATGTCGAAAATTTGACTCCTGAGCGTGATTTTTTATCCGAATTCTTACTCTCTGCACCTATTTTCAGTTTCAAATTACGACGTTTCATACCGAAAATAGGCTAATTACTGAAAACGGCGATGGGTCATATTTTGCCCAAACCCCCCTGCAGTTTTGAAAATGTCTGAAATGTCGGAAATTTGACTCTTGAGCGTGATTTTTGAGCCGAATTCTGACTCTCTGCATCTATTATCAGTTTCAAATTACGATGTTTCATACCGAAAATATGCCAATTACTGAAAACGGCGATGGGTCATATTCTGCCCAAACCCCCCTGCAGTTTTTAAAATGTCTGAAATGTCGGAAATTTGACTCCTGAGCGAGATTTTTTATCCGAATTCTGACTCTCTGCACCTATTTTCAGTTTCAAATTACGACTTTTTATACCGAAAATATGCCAATTACTGAAAACGGCGATGGGTCATATTTTGCCCAAAACCCCCCTGCAGTTTTCAAAATGTCTGAAATGTCGGAAATTTAACTCTTGAGCGTGATTTTTGAGCCGAATTCTGACTCTCTGCACCTATTTTCAGTTTCAAATTACGACGTTTCATACCGAAAATATGCCAATTACTGAAAACGGCGATGGGTCATATTTTGCCCAAACCCCCCTGCAGTTTTCAAAATGTCTGAAATGTCGGAAATTAGACTCCTGAGTGTTATTTTTGAGCCGAATTCTGACTCTCTGCACCTATTTTCAGTTTCAAAATACGACGTTTCATACCGAAAATATGCCAATTACTGTAAACGGCGATGGGTCATATTTTGCCCAAACCCCCCTGCAGTTTTCAAAATGTCTGAAATGTCGGAAAATTGACTCCTGAACGTGATTTTTTATCCGAATTCTGACTCTCTGCACCTATTTTCAATTTCAAATTACGACTTTTTATACCGAAAATATGCCAATTACTGAAAACGGCGATGGGTCATATTCTGCCCAAACCCCCCTGCAGTTTTCAAAATGTCTGAATTGTTGGAAATTTTACTCTTGAGCGTGATTTTTGAGCCGAATTCTGACTCTCTGCACCTATTTTCATTTTCAAATTACGACTTTTTATACCGAAAATATGCCAATTACTGAAAACGGTGATGGGTCATATTTTGCCCAAACCCCCCTGCAGTTTTCAAAATGTATGAATTGTCGGAAATTAGACTCCTGAGCGTGATTTTTGAGCCGAATTCTGACTCTCTGCACCTATTTTCAGTTTCAAAATACGACGTTTCATACCGAAAATATGCCAATTACTGTAAACGGCGATGGGTCATATTTTGCCCAAACCCCCCTGCAGTTTTTAAAATGTCTGAAATGTCGAAAATTTGACTCCTGAGCGTGATTTTTTATCCGAATTCTTACTCTCTGCACCAATTTTCAGTTTCAAATTACGACGTTTCATACCGAAAATAGGCTAATTACTGAAAACGGCGATGGGTCATATTTTGCCCAAACCCCCCTGCAGTTTTGAAAATGTCTGAAATGTCGGAAATTTGACTCTTGAGCGTGATTTTTGAGCCGAATTCTGACTCTCTGCATCTATTATCAGTTTCAAATTACGATGTTTCATACCGAAAATATGCCAATTACTGAAAACGGCGATGGGTCATATTCTGCCCAAACCCCCCTGCAGTTTTTAAAATGTCTGATATGTCGAAAATTTGACTCCTGAGCGTGATTCTTGAGCCGAATTCTGACTCTCTGCACCTATTTTCAGTTTCAAATTACGATGTTTCATACCGAAAATATGCCAATTACTGTAAACGGCGATGGGTCATATTTTGCCCAAACCGCCCTGCAGTTTTCAAAATGTCTGAAATGTCGGAAATTTGACTCCTGAGCGAGATTTTTTATCCGAATTCTGACTCTCTGCACCTATTTTCAGTTTCAAATTACGACTTTTTATACCGAAAATATGCCAATTACTGAAAACGGCGATGGGTCATATTTTGCCCAAACCCCCCTGCAGTTTTCAAAATGTCTGAAATGTCGGAAATTTAACTCTTGAGCGTGATTTTTGAGCCGAATTCTGACTCTCTGCACCTATTTTCAGTTTCAAATTACGACGTTTCATACCGAAAATATGCCAATTACGTAAAACGGCGATGGGTCATATTTTGCCCAAACCCCCCTGCAGTTTTCAAAATGTCTGAAATGTCGGAAATTAGACTCCTGAGTGTTATTTTTGAGCCGAATTCTGACTCTCTGCACCTATTTTCAGTTTCAAAATACGATGTTTCATACCGAAAATATGCCAATTACTGTAAACGGCGATGGGTCATATTTTGCCCAAACCCCCCTGCAGTTTTCAAAATGTCTGAAATGTCGGAAATTTGACTCCTGAGCGTGATTTTTTATCCGAATTCTGACTCTCTGCACCTATTTTCAATTTCAAATTACGACTTTTTATACCGAAAATATGCCAATTACTGAAAACGGCGATGGGTCATATTCTGCCCAAACCCCCCTGCAGTTTTCAAAATGTCTGAATTGTTGGAAATTTTACTCTTGAGCGTGATTTTTGAGCCAAATTCTGACTCTCTGCACCTATTTTCATTTTCAAATTACGACTTTTTATACCGAAAATATGCCAATTACTGAAAACGGTGATGGGTCATATTTTGCCCAAACCCCCCTGCAGTTTTCAAAATGTCAGAAATTTGACTCCTGAGCGTGATTTTTGAGCCGAATGCTGACTCTCTGCATCAATTTTCAGTTTCAAATTTCGACGTTCCATACCGAAAATATGCCAATTACTGTAAACAGCGATGGGTCATATTTTGCCCAAACCCCCCTGCAGTTTTCAAAATGTCTGAAATGTCGGAAATTTGACTCCTGAGCGTGATTTTTTATCCGAATTCTTACTCTCTGCACCTATTTTCAGTTTCAAAATACGACGTTTCATACCGAAAATATGCCAATTACTGTAAACGGCGATGGGTCATATTTTGCCCAAACCGCCCTGCAGTTTTCAAAATGTCTGAAATGTCGGAAATTTGACTCTTGAGCGTGATTTTTGAGCCGAATTCTGACTCTCTGCATCTATTTTCAGTTTCAAATTATGACGTTTCATACCGAAAATATGCCAATTACTGTAAACGACGATAGGTCATATTTTGCCCAAACCCCCCTGCAGTTTTCAAAATGTCTGAAATGTCTGAAATTTGACTCCTGAGCGTGATTTTTTATCCGAATTCTGACTCTCTTCACCTATTTTCAGTTTCAAATCACGACTTTTTATACCGAAAATATGCAAATTACTGAAAACGGCGATGGGTCATATTTTGCCCAAACCCCCCCTGCAGTTTTCAAAATGTCTGAAATGTCGGAAATTTGACTCCTGAGCGTGATTTTTGAGCCGAATTCTGACTCTCTGCATCAATTTTCAGTTTCAAATTACGACGTTCCATACCGAAAATATGCCAATTACTGTAAAGAGCGATGGGTCATATTTTGCCCAAACCACCCTGCAGTTTTCAAAATGTCTGAAATGTTGGAAATTTTACTCCTGAGCGTGATTTTTGAGCCGAATTCTGACTCTCTGCAGCTATTTTCAGTTTCAAATTAAGACTTTTTATACCGAAAATATGCCAATTACTGAAAGCGGCGATGGGTCATATTTTGCCCAAACCCCCCTGCAGTTTTCAAAATGTCTGAAATGTCGGAAATTAGACTCCTGAGTGTGATTTTTGAGCTGAATTCTGACTCTCTGCACCTATTTTCAGTTTCAAAATACGACGTTTCATACCGAAAATATGCCAATTACTGTAAACGGCGATGGGTCATATTTTGCCCAAACCCCCCTGCAGTTTTCAAAATGTCTGAAATGTCGGAAATTTGACTCCTGAGCGTGATTTTTTATCCAAATTCTGACTCTCTGCACCTATTTTCAGTTTCAAATTACGATGTTTCATACCGAAAATATGCCAATTACTGTAAACGGCGATGGGTCATATTTTGCCCAAACCGCCCTGCAGTTTTCAAAATGTCTGAAATGTCGGAAATTTGACTCCTGAGCGAGATTTTCTATCCGAATTCTGACTCTCTGCACCTATTTTCAGTTTCAAATTACGACTTTTTATACCGAAAATATGCCAATTACTGAAAACGCCGATGGGTCATATTTTGCCCAAACCCCCCTGCAGTTTTCAAAATGTCTGAAATGTCGGAAATTTAACTCTTGAGCGTGATTTTTGAGCCGAATTCTGACTCTCTGCACCTATTTTCAGTTTCAAATTACGACGTTTCATACCGAAAATATGCCAATTACTGAAACGGCGATGGGTCATATTTTGCCCAAACCCCCCTGCAGTTTTTGAAATGTCTGAAATGTCGGAAATTTGACTCCTGAGCGTGATTTTTGAGCCAAATTCTGACTCTCTGCACCTATTTTCAGTTTCAAATTACGACGTTTCATACCGAAATTATGCCAATTACTGTATACTGCGATAGGTCATATTTTGCCCAAACCCCCCTGCAGTTTTCAAAATGTCTGAAATGTCTGAAATTTGACTCCTGAGCGTGATTTTTTATCCGAATTCAGACTCTCTTCACCTTTTTTCAGTTTCAAATTACGACTTTTTATACCGAAAATATGCCAATTACTGAAAACGGCGATGGGTCATTCTTTGCCAAAACCCCCCTGCAGTTTTCAAAATGTCTGAAATGTCGGAAATTTGACTCCTGAGCGTGATTTTTGAGCCGAATTCTGACTCTCTGCATCAATTTTCAGTTTCAAATTACGACGTTCCATACCGAAAATATGCCAATTACTGTAAACAGCGATGGGTCATATTTTGCCCAAACCCCATTGCAGTTTTGAAAATGTCTGAAATGTCGGAAATTTGACTCTTGAGCGTGATTTTTGAGCCGAATTCTGACTCTCTGCATCTATTTTCAGTTTCAAATTATGACGTTTCATACCGAAAATATGCCAATTACTGTAAACGACGATAGGTCATATTTTGCCCAAACCCCCCTGCAGTTTTCAAAATGTCTGAAATGTCTGAAATTTGACTCCTGAGCGTGATTTTTTATCCGAATTCTGACTCTCTTCACCTATTTTCAGTTTCAAATCACGACTTTTTATACCGAAAATATGCAAATTACTGAAAATGGCGATGGGTCATATTTTGCCCAAACCCCCCCTGCAGTTTTCAAAATGTCTGAAATGTCGGAAATTTGACTCCTGAGCGTGATTTTTGAGCCGAATTCTGACTCTCTGCATCAATTTTCAGTTTCAAATTACGACGTTCCATACCGAAAATATGCCAATTACTGTAAAGAGCGATGGGTCATATTTTGCCCAAACCACCCTGCAGTTTTCAAAATGTCTGAAATGTTGGAAATTTTACTCCTGAGCGTGATTTTTGAGCCGAATTCTGACTCTCTGCAGCTATTTTCAGTTTCAAATTAAGACTTTTTATACCGAAAATATGCCAATTACTGAAAGCGGCGATGGGTCATATTTTGCCCAAACCCCCCTGCAGTTTTCAAAATGTCTGAAATGTCGGAAATTAGACTCCTGAGTGTGATTTTTGAGCTGAATTCTGACTCTCTGCACCTATTTTCAGTTTCAAAATACGACGTTTCATACCGAAAATATGCCAATTACTGTAAACGGCGATGGGTCATATTTTGCCCAAACCCCCCTGCAGTTTTCAAAATGTCTGAAATGTCGGAAATTTGACTCCTGAGCGTGATTTTTTATCCAAATTCTGACTCTCTGCACCTATTTTCAGTTTCAAATTACGATGTTTCATACCGAAAATATGCCAATTACTGTAAACGGCGATGGGTCATATTTTGCCCAAACCGCCCGGCAGTTTTCAAAATGTCTGAAATGTCGGAAATTTGACTCCTGAGCGAGATTTTCTATCCGAATTCTGACTCTCTGCACCTATTTTCAGTTTCAAATTACGACTTTTTATACCGAAAATATGCCAATTACTGAAAACGGCGATGGGTCATATTTTGCCCAAACCCCCCTGCAGTTTTCAAAATGTCTGAAATGTCGGAAATTTAACTCTTGAGCGTGATTTTTGAGCCGAATTCTGACTCTCTGCACCTATTTTCAGTTTCAAATTACGACGTTTCATACCGAAAATATGCCAATTACTGAAACGGCGATGGGTCATATTTTGCCCAAACCCCCCTGCAGTTTTTGAAATGTCTGAAATGTCGGAAATTTGACTCCTGAGCGTGATTTTTGAGCCAAATTCTGACTCTCTGCACCTATTTTCAGTTTCAAATTACGACGTTTCATACCGAAATTATGCCAATTACTGTATACTGCGATAGGTCATATTTTGCCCAAACCCCCCTGCAGTTTTCAAAATGTCTGAAATGTCTGAAATTTGACTCCTGAGCGTGATTTTTTATCCGAATTCAGACTCTCTTCACCTTTTTTCAGTTTCAAATTACGACTTTTTATACCGAAAATATGCCAATTACTGAAAACGGCGATGGGTCATTCTTTGCCAAAACCCCCCTGCAGTTTTCAAAATGTCTGAAATGTCGGAAATTTGACTCCTGAGCGTGATTTTTGAGCCGAATTCTGACTCTCTGCATCAATTTTCAGTTTCAAATTACGACGTTCCATACCGAAAATATGCCAATTACTGTAAACAGCGATGGGTCATATTTTGCCCAAACCCCCCTGCAGTTTTGAAAATGTCTGAAATGTCGGAAATTTGACTCTTGAGCGTGATTTTTGAGCCGAATTCTGACTCTCTGCATCTATTTTCAGTTTCAAATTATGACGTTTCATACCGAAAATATGCCAATTACTGTAAACGACGATAGGTCATATTTTGCCCAAACCCCCCTGCAGTTTTCAAAATGTCTGAAATGTCTGAAATTTGACTCCTGAGCGTGATTTTTTATCCGAATTCTGACTCTCTTCACCTATTTTCAGTTTCAAATCACGACTTTTTATACCGAAAATATGCAAATTACTGAAAATGGCGATGGGTCATATTTTGCCCAAACCCCCCCTGCAGTTTTCAAAATGTCTGAAATGTCGGAAATTTGACTCCTGAGCGTGATTTTTGAGCCGAATTCTGACTCTCTGCATCAATTTTCAGTTTCAAATTACGACGTTCCATACCGAAAATATGCCAATTACTGTAAAGAGCGATGGGTCATATTTTGCCCAAACCCCCCTGCAGTTTTCAAAATGTCTGAAATGTTGGAAATTTTACTCCTGAGCGTGATTTTTGAGCCGAATTCTGACTCTCTGCAGCTATTTTCAGTTTCAAATTAAGACTTTTTATACCGAAAATATGCCAATTACTGAAAACGGCGATGGGTCATATTTTGCCCAAACCCCCCTGCAGTTTTCAAAATGTCTGAAATGTCGGAAATTAGACTCCTGAGTGTGATTTTTGAGCTGAATTCTGTCTCTCTGCACCTATTTTCAGTTTCAAAATACGACGTTTCATACCGAAAATATGCCAATTACTGAAAACGGCGATGGGTCATATTTTGCCCAAACCCCCCTGCAGTTTTCAAAATGTCTGAAATGTCGGAAATTTGACTCCTGAGCGTGATTTTTGAGCCAAATTCTGACTCTCTGCACCTATTTTCAGTTTCAAATTACGACGTTTCATACCGAAAATATGCCAATTACTGTAAACTGCGATAGGTCATATTTTGCCCAAACCCCCCTGCAGTTTTCAAAATGTCTGAAATGTCTGAAATTTGACTCCTGAGCGTGATTTTTTATCCGAATTCAGACTCTCTTCACCTATTTTCAGTTTCAAATTACGACTTTTTATACCGAAAATATGCCAATTACTGAAAACGGCGATGGGTCATATTTTGCCCAAACCCCCCTGCAGTTTTCAAAATGTCTGAAATGTCGGAAATTAGACTCCTGAGTGTTATTTTTGAGCCGAATTCTGACTCTCTGCACCTATTTTCAGTTTCAAAATACGACGTTTCATACCGAAAATATGCCAATTACTGTAAACGGCGATGGGTCATATTTTGCCCAAACCCCCCTGCAGTTTTCAAAATGTCTGAATTGTCGGAAATTTGACTCCTGAGCGTGATTTTTTATCCGAATTCTGACTCTCTGCACCTATTTTCAGTTTCAAATTACGACTTTTTATACCGAAAATATGCCAATTACTGAAAACGGCGATGGGTCATATTCTGCCCAAACCCCCCTGCAGTTTTCAAAATGTCTGAATTGTTGGAAATTTTACTCTTGAGCGTGATTTTTGAGCCGAATTCTGACTCTCTGCACCTATTTTCAGTTTCAAAATACGACGTTTCATACCGAAAATATGCCAATTACTGTAAACGGCGATGGGTCATATTTTGCCCAAACCCCCCTGCAGTTTTCAAAATGTCTGAATTGTCGGAAATTTGACTCCTGAGCGTGATTTTTTATCCGAATTCTGACTCTCTGCACCTATTTTCATTTTCAAATTACGACTTTTTATACCGAAAATATGCCAATTACTGTAAACAGCGATGGGTCATATTTTGCCCAAACCCCCCTGCAGTTTTCAAAATGTCTGAAATGTCGGAAATTTGACTCCTGAGCGTGATTTTTGAGCCAAATTCTGACTCTCTGCACCTATTTTCAGTTTCAAATTACGACGTTTCATACCGAAAATATGCCAATTACTGTAAACTGCGATAGGTCATATTTTGCCCAAACCCCCCTGCAGTTTTCAAAATGTCTGAAATGTCTGAAATTTGACTCCTGAGCGTGATTTTTTATCCGAATTCAGACTCTCTTCACCTATTTTCAGTTTCAAATTACGACTTTTTATACCGAAAATATGCCAATTACTGAAAACGGCGATGGGTCATATTTTGCCCAAACCCCCCTGCAGTTTTCAAAATGTCTGAAATGTCGGAAATTAGACTCCTGAGTGTTATTTTTGAGCCGAATTCTGACTCTCTGCACCTATTTTCAGTTTCAAAATACGACGTTTCATACCGAATATATGCCAATTACTGTAAACAGCGATGGGTCATATTTTGCCCAAACCCCCCTGCAGTTTTCAAAATGTCTGAAATGTCGGAAATTTGACTCCTGAGCGTGATTTTTTATCCGAATTCTGACTCTCTGCACCTATTTTCAGTTTCAAATTACGACTTTTTATACCGAAAATATGCCAATTACTGAAAACGGCGATGGGTCATATTCTGCCCAAACCCCCCTGCAGTTTTCAAAATGTCTGAATTGTTGGAAATTTTACTCTTGAGCGTGATTTTTGAGCCGAATTCTGACTCTCTGCACCTATTTTCATTTTCAAATTACGACTTTTTATACCGAAAATATGCCAATTACTGAAAACGGTGATGGGTCATATTTTGCCCAAACCCCCCTGCAGTTTTCAAAATGTCTGAAATGTCGGAAATTTGACTCCTGAGCGTGATTTTTGAGCCGAATTCTGACTCTCTGCATCAATTTTCAGTTTCAAATTACGACGTTCCATACCGAAAATATGCCAATTACTGTAAACAGCGATGGGTCATATTTTGCCCAAACCCCCCTGCAGTTTTCAAAATGTCTGAAATGTTGGAAATTTTACTCCTGAGCGTGATTTTTGAGCCGAATTCTGACTCTCTGCACCTATTTTCAGTTTCAAATTAAGAATTTTTATACCGAAAATATGCCAATTACTGAAAACGGTGATGGGTCATATTTTGCCCAAACCCCCCTGCAGTTTTCAAAATGTATGAATTGTCGGAAATTAGACTCCTGAGCGTGATTTTTGAGCCGAATTCTGACTCTCTGCACCTATTTTCAGTTTCAAAATACGACGTTTCATACCGAAAATATGCCAATTACTGTAAACGGCGATGGGTCATATTTTGCCCAAACCCCCCTGCAGTTTTTAAAATGTCTGAAATGTCGAAAATTTGACTCCTGAGCGTGATTTTTTATCCGAATTCTTACTCTCTGCACCTATTTTCAGTTTCAAATTACGACGTTTCATACCGAAAATAGGCTAATTACTGAAAACGGCGATGGGTCATATTTTGCCCAAACCCCCCTGCAGTTTTGAAAATGTCTGAAATGTCGGAAATTTGACTCTTGAGCGTGATTTTTGAGCCGAATTCTGACTCTCTGCATCTATTATCAGTTTCAAATTACGATGTTTCATACCGAAAATATGCCAATTACTGAAAACGGCGATGGGTCATATTCTGCCCAAACCCCCCTGCAGTTTTTAAAATGTCTGAAATGTCGGAAATTTGACTCCTGAGCGAGATTTTTTATCCGAATTCTGACTCTCTGCACCTATTTTCAGTTTCAAATTACGACTTTTTATACCGAAAATATGCCAATTACTGAAAACGGCGATGGGTCATATTTTGCCCAAAACCCCCCTGCAGTTTTCAAAATGTCTGAAATGTCGGAAATTTAACTCTTGAGCGTGATTTTTGAGCCGAATTCTGACTCTCTGCACCTATTTTCAGTTTCAAATTACGACGTTTCATACCGAAAATATGCCAATTACTGAAAACGGCGATGGGTCATATTTTGCCCAAACCCCCCTGCAGTTTTCAAAATGTCTGAAATGTCGGAAATTAGACTCCTGAGTGTTATTTTTGAGCCGAATTCTGACTCTCTGCACCTATTTTCAGTTTCAAAATACGACGTTTCATACCGAAAATATGCCAATTACTGTAAACGGCGATGGGTCATATTTTGCCCAAACCCCCCTGCAGTTTTCAAAATGTCTGAAATGTCGGAAAATTGACTCCTGAACGTGATTTTTTATCCGAATTCTGACTTTTTGCACCTATTTTCAATTTCAAATTACGACTTTTTATACCGAAAATATGCCAATTACTGAAAACGGCGATGGGTCATATTCTGCCCAAACCCCCCTGCAGTTTTCAAAATGTCTGAATTGTTGGAAATTTTACTCTTGAGCGTGATTTTTGAGCCGAATTCTGACTCTCTGCACCTATTTTCATTTTCAAATTACGACTTTTTATACCGAAAATATGCCAATTACTGAAAACGGTGATGGGTCATATTTTGCCCAAACCCCCCTGCAGTTTTCAAAATGTATGAATTGTCGGAAATTAGACTCCTGAGCGTGATTTTTGAGCCGAATTCTGACTCTCTGCACCTATTTTCAGTTTCAAAATACGACGTTTCATACCGAAAATATGCCAATTACTGTAAACGGCGATGGGTCATATTTTGCCCAAACCCCCCTGCAGTTTTTAAAATGTCTGAAATGTCGAAAATTTGACTCCTGAGCGTGATTTTTTATCCGAATTCTTACTCTCTGCACCAATTTTCAGTTTCAAATTACGACGTTTCATACCGAAAATAGGCTAATTACTGAAAACGGCGATGGGTCATATTTTGCCCAAACCCCCCTGCAGTTTTGAAAATGTCTGAAATGTCGGAAATTTGACTCTTGAGCGTGATTTTTGAGCCGAATTCTGACTCTCTGCATCTATTATCAGTTTCAAATTACGATGTTTCATACATAAAATTTGCCAATTACTGAAAACGGCGATGGGTCATATTCTGCCCAAACCCCCCTGCAGTTTTTAAAATGTCTGATATGTCGAAAATTTGACTCCTGAGCGTGATTCTTGAGCCGAATTCTGACTCTCTGCACCTATTTTCAGTTTCAAATTACGATGTTTCATACCGAAAATATGCCAATTACTGTAAACGGCGATGGGTCATATTTTGCCCAAACCGCCCTGCAGTTTTCAAAATGTCTGAAATGTCGGAAATTTGACTCCTGAGCGAGATTTTTTATCCGAATTCTGACTCTCTGCACCTATTTTCAGTTTCAAATTACGACTTTTTATACCGAAAATATGCCAATTACTGAAAACGGCGATGGGTCATATTTTGCCCAAACCCCCCTGCAGTTTTCAAAATGTCTGAAATGTCGGAAATTTAACTCTTGAGCGTGATTTTTGAGCCGAATTCTGACTCTCTGCACCTATTTTCAGTTTCAAATTACGACGTTTCATACCGAAAATATGCCAATTACGTAAAACGGCGATGGGTCATATTTTGCCCAAACCCCCCTGCAGTTTTCAAAATGTCTGAAATGTCGGAAATTAGACTCCTGAGTGTTATTTTTGAGCCGAATTCTGACTCTCTGCACCTATTTTCAGTTTCAAAATACGATGTTTCATACCGAAAATATGCCAATTACTGTAAACGGCGATGGGTCATATTTTGCCCAAACCCCCCTGCAGTTTTCAAAATGTCTGAAATGTCGGAAATTTGACTCCTGAGCGTGATTTTTTATCCGAATTCTGACTCTCTGCACCTATTTTCAATTTCAAATTACGACTTTTTATACCGAAAATATGCCAATTACTGAAAACGGCGATGGGTCATATTCTGCCCAAACCCCCCTGCAGTTTTCAAAATGTCTGAATTGTTGGAAATTTTACTCTTGAGCGTGATTTTTGAGCCAAATTCTGACTCTCTGCACCTATTTTCATTTTCAAATTACGACTTTTTATACCGAAAATATGCCAATTACTGAAAACGGTGATGGGTCATATTTTGCCCAAACCCCCCTGCAGTTTTCAAAATGTCAGAAATTTGACTCCTGAGCGTGATTTTTGAGCCGAATGCTGACTCTCTGCATCAATTTTCAGTTTCAAATTTCGACGTTCCATACCGAAAATATGCCAATTACTGTAAACAGCGATGGGTCATATTTTGCCCAAACCCCCCTGCAGTTTTCAAAATGTCTGAAATGTCGGAAATTTGACTCCTGAGCGTGATTTTTTATCCGAATTCTTACTCTCTGCACCTATTTTCAGTTTCAAAATACGACGTTTCATACCGAAAATATGCCAATTACTGTAAACGGCGATGGGTCATATTTTGCCCAAACCGCCCTGCAGTTTTCAAAATGTCTGAAATGTCGGAAATTTGACTCCTGAGCGAGATTTTTTATCCGAATTCTGACTCTCTGCACCTATTTTCAGTTTCAAATTACGACTTTTTATACCGAAAATATGCCAATTACTGAAAACGGCGATGGGTCATATTTTGCCCAAACCCCCCTGCAGTTTTCAAAATGTATGAATTGTCGGAAATTAGACTCCTGAGCGTGATTTTTGAGCCGAATTCTGACTCTCTGCACCTATTTTCAGTTTCAAAATACGACGTTTCATACCGAAAATATGCCAATTACTGTAAACGGCGATGGGTCATATTTTGCCCAAACCCCCCTGCAGTTTTTAAAATGTCTGAAATGTCGAAAATTTGACTCCTGAGCGTGATTTTTTATCCGAATTCTTACTCTCTGCACCTATTTTCAGTTTCAAATTACGACGTTTCATACCGAAAATAGGCTAATTACTGAAAACGGCGATGGGTCATATTTTGCCCAAACCCCCCTGCAGTTTTGAAAATGTCTGAAATGTCGGAAATTTGACTCTTGAGCGTGATTTTTGAGCCGAATTCTGACTCTCTGCATCTATTATCAGTTTCAAATTACGATGTTTCATACCGAAAATATGCCAATTACTGAAAACGGCGATGGGTCATATTCTGCCCAAACCCCCCTGCAGTTTTTAAAATGTCTGAAATGTCGGAAATTTGACTCCTGAGCGAGATTTTTTATCCGAATTCTGACTCTCTGCACCTATTTTCAGTTTCAAATTACGACTTTTTATACCGAAAATATGCCAATTACTGAAAACGGCGATGGGTCATATTTTGCCCAAACCCCCCTGCAGTTTTCAAAATGTCTGAAATGTCGGAAATTTAACTCTTGAGCGTGATTTTTGAGCCGAATTCTGACTCTCTGCACCTATTTTCAGTTTCAAATTACGACGTTTCATACCGAAAATATGCCAATTACTGAAAACGGCGATGGGTCATATTTTGCCCAAACCCCCCTGCAGTTTTCAAAATGTCTGAAATGTCGGAAATTAGACTCCTGAGTGTTATTTTTGAGCCGAATTCTGACTCTCTGCACCTATTTTCAGTTTCAAAATACGACGTTTCATACCGAAAATATGCCAATTACTGTAAACGGCGATGGGTCATATTTTGCCCAAACCCCCCTGCAGTTTTCAAAATGTCTGAAATGTCGGAAATTTGACTCCTGAACGTGATTTTTTATCCGAATTCTGACTCTCTGCACCTATTTTCAATTTCAAATTACGACTTTTTATACCGAAAATATGCCAATTACTGAAAACGGCGATGGGTCATATTCTGCCCAAACCCCCCTGCAGTTTTCAAAATGTCTGAATTGTTGGAAATTTTACTCTTGAGCGTGATTTTTGAGCCGAATTCTGACTCTCTGCACCTATTTTCATTTTCAAATTACGACTTTTTATACCGAAAATATGCCAATTACTGAAAACGGTGATGGGTCATATTTTGCCCAAACCCCCCTGCAGTTTTCAAAATGTATGAATTGTCGGAAATTAGACTCCTGAGCGTGATTTTTGAGCCGAATTCTGACTCTCTGCACCTATTTTCAGTTTCAAAATACGACGTTTCATACCGAAAATATGCCAATTACTGTAAACGGCGATGGGTCATATTTTGCCCAAACCCCCCTGCAGTTTTTAAAATGTCTGAAATGTCGAAAATTTGACTCCTGAGCGTGATTTTTTATCCGAATTCTTACTCTCTGCACCAATTTTCAGTTTCAAATTACGACGTTTCATACCGAAAATAGGCTAATTACTGAAAACGGCGATGGGTCATATTTTGCCCAAACCCCCCTGCAGTTTTGAAAATGTCTGAAATGTCGGAAATTTGACTCTTGAGCGTGATTTTTGAGCCGAATTCTGACTCTCTGCATCTATTATCAGTTTCAAATTACGATGTTTCATACCGAAAATATGCCAATTACTGAAAACGGCGATGGGTCATATTCTGCCCAAACCCCCCTGCAGTTTTTAAAATGTCTGATATGTCGAAAATTTGACTCCTGAGCGTGATTCTTGAGCCGAATTCTGACTCTCTGCACCTATTTTCAGTTTCAAATTACGATCTTTCATACCGAAAATATGCCAATTACTGTAAACGGCGATGGGTCATATTTTGCCCAAACCGCCCTGCAGTTTTCAAAATGTCTGAAATGTCGGGAATTTGACTCCTGAGCGAGATTTTTTATCCGAATTCTGACTCTCTGCACCTATTTTCAGTTTCAAATTACGACTTTTTATACCGAAAATATGCCAATTACTGAAAACGGCGATGGGTCATATTTTGCCCAAACCCCCCTGCAGTTTTCAAAATGTCTGAAATGTCGGAAATTTAACTCTTGAGCGTGATTTTTGAGCCGAATTCTGACTCTCTGCACCTATTTTCAGTTTCAAATTACGACGTTTCATACCGAAAATATGCCAATTACTGAAAACGGCGATGGGTCATATTTTGCCCAAACCCCCCTGCAGTTTTCAAAATGTCTGAAATGTCGGAAATTAGACTCCAGAGTGTTATTTTTGAGCCGAATTCTGACTCTCTGCACCTATTTTCAGTTTCAAAATACGATGTTTCATACCGAAAATATGCCAATTACTGTAAACGGCGATGGGTCATATTTTGCCCAAACCCCCCTGCAGTTTTCAAAATGTCTGAAATGTTGGAAATTTGACTCCTGAGCGTGATTTTTTATCCGAATTCTGACTCTCTGCACCTATTTTCAATTTCAAATTACGACTTTTTATACCGAAAATATGCCAATTACTGAAAACGGCGATGGGTCATATTCTGCCCAAACCCCCCTGCAGTTTTCAAAATGTCTGAATTGTTGGAAATTTTACTCTTGAGCGTGATTTTTGAGCCGAATTCTGACTCTCTGCACCTATTTTCATTTTCAAATTACGACTTTTTATACCGAAAATATGCCAATTACTGAAAACGGTGATGGGTCATATTTTGCCCAAACCCCCCTGCAGTTTTCAAAATGTCGGAAATTTGACTCCTGAGCGTGATTTTTGAGCCGAATGCTGACTCTCTGCATCAATTTTCAGTTTCAAATTTCGACGTTCCATACCGAAAATATGCCAATTACTGTAAACAGCGATGGGTCATATTTTGCCCAAACCCCCCTGCAGTTTTCAAAATGTCTGAAATGTCGGAAATTTGACTCCTGAGCGTGATTTTTGAGCCAAATTCTGACTCTCTGCACCTATTTTCAGTTTCAAATTACGACGTTTCATACCGAAAATATGCCAATTACTGTAAACTGCGATAGGTCATATTTTGCCCAAACCCCCCTGCAGTTTTCAAAATGTCTGAAATGTCTGAAATTTGACTCCTGAGCGTGATTTTTTATCCGAATTCAGACTCTCTTCACCTATTTTCAGTTTCAAATTACGACTTTTTATACCGAAAATATGCCAATTACTGAAAACGGCGATGGGTCATATTTTGCCCAAACCCCCCTGCAGTTTTCAAAATGTCTGAAATGTCGGAAATTAGACTCCTGAGTGTTATTTTTGAGCCGAATTCTGACTCTCTGCACCTATTTTCAGTTTCAAAATACGACGTTTCATACCGAAAATATGCCAATTACTGTAAACGGCGATGGGTCATATTTTGCCCAAACCCCCCTGCAGTTTTCAAAATGTCTGAAATGTCGGAAATTTGACTCCTGAGCGTGATTTTTTATCCGAATTCTGACTCTCTGCAACTATTTTCAGTTTCAAATTACGACTTTTTATACCGAAAATATGCCAATTACTGAAAACGGCGATGGGTCATATTCTGCCCAAACCCCCCTGCAGTTTTCAAAATGTCTGAATTGTTGGAAATTTTACTCTTGAGCGTGATTTTTGAGCCGAATTCTGACTCTCTGCACCTATTTTCATTTTCAAATTACGACTTTTTATACCGAAAATATGCCAATTACTGAAAACGGTGATGGGTCATATTTTGCCCAAACCCCCCTGCAGTTTTCAAAATGTCGGAAATTTGACTCCTGAGCGTGATTTTTGAGCCGAATGCTGACTCTCTGCATCAATTTTCAGTTTCAAATTTCGACGTTCCATACCGAAAATATGCCAATTACTGTAAACAGCGATGGGTCATATTTTGCCCAAACCCCCCTGCAGTTTTCAAAATGTCTGAAATGTCGGAAATTTGACTCCTGAGCGTGATTTTTGAGCCAAATTCTGACTCTCTGCACCTATTTTCAGTTTCAAATTACGACGTTTCATACCGAAAATATGCCAATTACTGTAAACTGCGATAGGTCATATTTTGCCCAAACCCCCCTGCAGTTTTCAAAATGTCTGAAATGTCTGAAATTTGACTCCTGAGCGTGATTTTTTATCCGAATTCAGACTCTCTTCACCTATTTTCAGTTTCAAATTACGACTTTTTATACCGAAAATATGCCAATTACTGAAAACGGCGATGGGTCATATTTTGCCCAAACCCCCCTGCAGTTTTCAAAATGTCTGAAATGTCGGAAATTAGACTCCTGAGTGTTATTTTTGAGCCGAATTCTGACTCTCTGCACCTATTTTCAGTTTCAAAATACGACGTTTCATACCGAAAATATGCCAATTACTGTAAAAGGCGATGGGTCATATTTTGCCCAAACCCCCCTGCAGTTTTCAAAATGTCTGAAATGTCGGAAATTTGACTCCTGAGCGTGATTTTTTATCCGAATTCTGACTCTCTGCACCTATTTTCAGTTTCAAATTACGACTTTTTATACCGAAAATATGCCAATTACTGAAAACGGCGATGGGTCATATTCTGCCCAAACCCCCCTGCAGTTTTCAAAATGTCTGAATTGTTGGAAATTTTACTCTTGAGCGTGATTTTTGAGCCGAATTCTGACTCTCTGCACCTATTTTCATTTTCAAATTACGACTTTTTATACCGAAAATATGCCAATTACTGAAAACGGTGATGGGTCATATTTTGCCCAAACCCCCCTGCAGTTTTCAAAATGTCTGAAATGTCGGAAATTTGACTCCTGAGCGTGATTTTTGAGCCGAATTCTGACTCTCTGCATCAATTTTCAGTTTCAAATTACGACGTTCCATACCGAAAATATGCCAATTACTGTAAACAGCGATGGGTCATATTTTGCCCAAACCCCCCTGCAGTTTTCAAAATGTCTGAAATGTTGGAAATTTTACTCCTGAGCGTGATTTTTGAGCCGAATTCTGACTCTCTGCACCTATTTTCAGTTTCAAATTAAGAATTTTTATACCGAAAATATGCCAATTACTGAAAACGGTGATGGGTCATATTTTGCCCAAACCCCCCTGCAGTTTTCAAAATGTATGAATTGTCGGAAATTAGACTCCTGAGCATGATTTTTGAGCCGAATTCTGACTCTCTGCACCTATTTTCAGTTTCAAAATACGACGTTTCATACCGAAAATATGCCAATTACTGTAAACGGCGATGGGTCATATTTTGCCCAAACCCCCCTGCAGTTTTTAAAATGTCTGAAATGTCGAAAATTTGACTCCTGAGCGTGATTTTTTATCCGAATTCTTACTCTCTGCACCTATTTTCAGTTTCAAATTACGACGTTTCATACCGAAAATAGGCTAATTACTGAAAACGGCGATGGGTCATATTTTGCCCAAACCCCCCTGCAGTTTTGAAAATGTCTGAAATGTCGGAAATTTGACTCTTGAGCGTGATTTTTGAGCCGAATTCTGACTCTCTGCATCTATTATCAGTTTCAAATTACGATGTTTCATACCGAAAATATGCCAATTACTGAAAACGGCGATGGGTCATATTCTGCCCAAACCCCCCTGCAGTTTTTAAAATGTCTGAAATGTCGGAAATTTGACTCCTGAGCGAGATTTTTTATCCGAATTCTGACTCTCTGCACCTATTTTCAGTTTCAAATTACGACTTTTTATACCGAAAATATGCCAATTACTGAAAACGGCGATGGGTCATATTTTGCCCAAACCCCCCTGCAGTTTTCAAAATGTCTGAAATGTCGGAAATTTAACTCTTGAGCGTGATTTTTGAGCCGAATTCTGACTCTCTGCACCTATTTTCAGTTTCAAATTACGACGTTTCATACCGAAAATATGCCAATTACTGAAAACGGCGATGGGTCATATTTTGCCCAAACCCCCCTGCAGTTTTCAAAATGTCTGAAATGTCGGAAATTAGACTCCTGAGTGTTATTTTTGAGCCGAATTCTGACTCTCTGCACCTATTTTCAGTTTCAAAATACGACGTTTCATACCGAAAATATGCCAATTACTGTAAACGGCGATGGGTCATATTTTGCCCAAACCCCCCTGCAGTTTTCAAAATGTCTGAAATGTCGGAAATTTGACTCCTGAACGTGATTTTTTATCCGAATTCTGACTCTCTGCACCTATTTTCAATTTCAAATTACGACTTTTTATACCGAAAATATGCCAATTACTGAAAACGGCGATGGGTCATATTCTGCCCAAACCCCCCTGCAGTTTTCAAAATGTCTGAATTGTTGGAAATTTTACTCTTGAGCGTGATTTTTGAGCCGAATTCTGACTCTCTGCACCTATTTTCATTTTCAAATTACGACTTTTTATACCGAAAATATGCCAATTACTGAAAACGGTGATGGGTCATATTTTGCCCAAACCCCCCTGCAGTTTTCAAAATGTCGGAAATTTGACTCCTGAGCGTGATTTTTGAGCCGAATTCTGACTCTCTGCATCAATTTTCAGTTTCAAATTACGACGTTCCATACCGAAAATATGCCAATTACTGTAAACAGCGATGGGTCATATTTTGCCCAAACCCCCCTGCAGTTTTCAAAATGTCTGAAATGTTGGAAATTTTACTCCTGAGCGTGATTTTTGAGCCGAATTCTGACTCTCTGCACCTATTTTCAGTTTCAAATTAGGAATTTTTATACCGAAAATATGCCAATTACTGAAAACGGTGATGGGTCATATTTTGCCCAAACCCCCCTGCAGTTTTCAAAATGTATGAATTGTCGGAAATTAGACTCCTGAGCGTGATTTTTGAGCCGAATTCTGACTCTCTGCACCTATTTTCAGTTTCAAAATACGACGTTTCATACCGAAAATATGCCAATTACTGTAAACGGCGATGGGTCATATTTTGCCCAAACCCCCCTGCAGTTTTTAAAATGCCTGAAATGTCGAAAATTTGACTCATGAGCGTGATTTTTTATCCGAATTCTTACTCTCTGCACCTATTTTCAGTTTCAAATTACGACGTTTCATACCGAAAATAGGCTAATTACTGAAAACGGCGATGGGTCATATTTTGCCCAAACCCCCCCGCAGTTTTCAAAATGTCTGAAATGTCGGAAATTTAACTCTTGAGCGTGATTTTTGAGCCGAATTCTGACTCTCTGCACCTATTTTCAGTTTCAAATTACGACGTTTCATACCGAAAATATGCCAATTACTGAAACGGCGATGGGTCATATTTTGCCCAAACCCCCCTGCAGTTTTTGAAATGTCTGAAATGTCGGAAATTTGACTCCTGAGCGTGATTTTTGAGCCAAATTCTGACTCTCTGCACCTATTTTCAGTTTCAAATTACGACGTTTCATACCGAAAATATGCCAATTACTGTAAACTGCGATAGGTCATATTTTGCCCAAACCCCCCTGCAGTTTTCAAAATGTCTGAAATGTCTGAAATTTGACTCCTGAGCGTCATTTTTTATCCGAATTCAGACTCTCTTCACCTTTTTTCAGTTTCAAATTACGACTTTTTATACCGAAAATATGCCAATTACTGAAAACGGCGATGGGTCATTCTTTGCCAAAACCCCCCTGCAGTTTTCAAAATGTCTGAAATGTCGGAAATTTGACTCCTGAGCGTGATTTTTGAGCCGAATTCTGACTCTCTGCATCAATTTTCAGTTTCAAATTACGACGTTCCATACCGAAAATATGCCAATTACTGTAAACAGCGATGGGTCATATTTTGCCCAAACCCCCCTGCAGTTTTCAAAATGTCTGAAATGTTGGAAATTTTACTCCTGAGCGTGATTTTTGAGCCGAATTCTGACTCTCTGCACCTATTTTCATTTTCAAATTACGACTTTTTATACCGAAAATATGCCAATTACTGAAAACGGTGATGGGTTATATTTTGCCCAAACCCTCCTGCTGTTTTCAAAATGTCTGAAATGTCGGAAATTAGACCCCTGAGCGTGATTTTTGAGCCAAATCCTGACTCTCTGCACCTATTTTCAGTTTCAAATTACGACTTTTTTATACCGAAAATATGCCAATTACTGAAAACGGCGATGGGTCATATTTTGCCCAAACCCCCCTGCAGTTTTGAAAATGTCTGAAATGTCGGAAATTTGACTCTTGAGCGTGATTTTTGAGCCGAATTCTGACTCTCTGCATCTATTTTCAGTTTCAAATTATGACGTTCCATACCGAAAATATGCCAATTACTGTAAAGAGCGATGGGTCATATTTTGCCCAAACCCCCCTGCAGTTTTCAAAATGTCTGAAATGTTGGAAATTTTACTCCTGAGCGTGATTTTTGAGCCGAATTCTGACTCTCTGCAGCTATTTTCAGTTTCAAATAAAGACTTTTTATACCGAAAATATGCCAATTACTGAAAACGGCGATGGGTCATATTTTGCCCAAACCCCTCTGCAGTTTTCAAAATGTCTGAAATGTCGGAAATTAGACTCCTGAGTGTGATTTTTGAGCCGAATTCTGACTCTCTGCACCTATTTTCAGTTTCAAAATACGACGTTTCATACCGAAAATATGCCAATTACTGTAAACGGCGATGGGTCATATTTTGCCCAAACCCCCCTGCAGTTTTCAAAATGTCTGAAATGTCGGAAATTTGACTCCTGAGCGTGATTTTTTATCCGAATTCTGACTCTCTGCACCTATTTTCAGTTTCAAATTACGACTTTTTATACCGAAAATATGCCAATTACTGAAAACGGCGATGGGTCATATTTTGCCCAAACCCCCCTGCAGTTTTCAAAATGTCTGAAATGTTGGAAATTTTACTCCTGAGCGTGATTTTTGAGCTGAATTCTGACTCTCTGCACCTATTTTCATTTTCAAATTACGACTTTTTATACCGAAAATATGCCAATTACTGAAAACGGTGATGGGTCATATTTTGCCCAAACCCCCCTGCAGTTTTCAAAATGTCTGAAATGTCGGAAATTTGACTCCTGAGCGTGATTTTTGAGCCAAATTCTGACTCTCTGCACCTATTTTCAGTTTCAAATTACGACGTTTCATACCGAAAATATGCCAATTACTGTAAACTGCGATAGGTCATATTTTGCCCAAACCCCCCTGCAGTTTTCAAAATGTCTGAAATGTCTGAAATTTGACTCCTGAGCGTGATTTTTTATCCGAATTCAGACTCTCTTCACCTATTTTCAGTTTCAAATTACGACTTTTTATACCGAAAATATGCCAATTACTGAAAACGGCGATGGGTCATTCTTTGCCCAAACCCCCCTGCAGTTTTCAAAATGTCTGAAATGTCGGAAATTTGACTCCTGAGCGTGATTTTTGAGCCGAATTCTGACTCTCTGCATCAATTTTCAGTTTCAAATTACGAAGTTCCATACCGAAAATATGCCAATTACTGTAAACAGCGATGGGTCATATTTTGCCCAAACCCCCCTGCAGTTTTCAAAATGTCTGAAATGTTGGAAATTTTACTCCTGAGCGTGATTTTTGAGCCGAATTCTGACTCTCTGCACCTATTTTCATTTTCAAATTACGACTTTTTATACCGAAAATGTGCCAATAACTGAAAACGGTGATGGGTTATATTTTGCCCAAACCCTCCTGCTGTTTTCAAAATGTCTGAAATGTCGGAAATTAGACCCCTGAGCGTGATTTTTGAGCCGAATCCTGACTCTCTGCACCTATTTTCAGTTTCAAATTACGACTTTTTATACCGAAAATATGCCAATTACTGAAAACGGCGATGGGTCATATTTTGCCCAAACCCCACTGCAGTTTTGAAAATGTCTGAAATGTCGGAAATTTGACTCTTGAGCGTGATTTTTGAGCCGAATTCTGACTCTCTGCATCTATTTTCAGTTTCAAATTACGACGTTTCATACCGAAAATATGCCAATTACTGTAAACGACGATAGGTCATATTTTGCCCAAACCCCCCTGCAGTTTTCAAAATGTCTGAAATGTCTGAAATTTGACTCCTGAGCGTGATTTTTTATCCGAATTCTGACTCTCTTCACCTATTTTCAGTTTCAAATCACGACTTTTTATACCGAAAATATGCAAATTACTGAAAACGGCGATGGGTCATATTTTGCCCAAACCCCCCCTGCAGTTTTCAAAATGTCTGAAATGTCGGAAATTTGACTCCTGAGCGTGATTTTTGAGCCGAATTCTGACTCTCTGCATCAATTTTCAGTTTCAAAGTACGACGTTCCATACCGAAAATATGCCAATTACTGTAAACAGCGATGGGTCATATTTTGCCCAAACCCCCCTGCAGTTTTCAAAATGTCTGAAATGTTGGAAATTTTACTCCTGAGCGTGATTTTTGAGCCGAATTCTGACTCTCTGCACCTATTTTCAGTTTCAAATTAAGAATTTTTATACCGAAAATATGCCAATTACTGAAAACGGTGATGGGTCATATTTTGCCCAAACCCCCCTGCAGTTTTCAAAATGTATGAATTGTCGGAAATTAGACTCCTGAGCGTGATTTTTGAGCCGAATTCTGACTCTCTGCACCTATTTTCAGTTTCAAAATACGACGTTTCGTACCGAAAATATGCCAATTACTGTAAACGGCGATGGGTCATATTTTGCCCAAACCCCCCTGCAGTTTTTAAAATGTCTGAAATGTCGAAAATTTGACTCATGAGCGTGATTTTTTATCCGAATTCTTACTCTCTGCACCTATTTTCAGTTTCAAATTACGACGTTTCATACCGAAAATAGGCTAATTACTGAAAACGGCGATGGGTCATATTTTGCCCAAACCCCCCCGCAGTTTTCAAAATGTCTGAAATGTCGGAAATTTAACTCTTGAGCGTGATTTTTGAGCCGAATTCTGACTCTCTGCACCTATTTTCAGTTTCAAATTACGACGTTTCATACCGAAAATATGCCAATTACTGAAACGGCGATGGGTCATATTTTGCCCAAACCCCCCTGCAGTTTTTGAAATGTCTGAAATGTCGGAAATTTGACTCCTGAGCGTGATTTTTGAGCCAAATTCTGACTCTCTGCACCTATTTTCAGTTTCAAATTACGACGTTTCATACCGAAAATATGCCAATTACTGTAAACTGCGATAGGTCATATTTTGCCCAAACCCCCCTGCAGTTTTCAAAATGTCTGAAATGTCTGAAATTTGACTCCTGAGCGTGATTTTTTATCCGAATTCAGACTCTCTTCACCTTTTTTCAGTTTCAAATTACGACTTTTTATACCGAAAATATGCCAATTACTGAAAACGGCGATGGGTCATTCTTTGCCAAAACCCCCCTGCAGTTTTCAAAATGTCTGAAATGTCGGAAATTTGACTCCTGAGCGTGATTTTTGAGCCGAATTCTGACTCTCTGCATCAATTTTCAGTTTCAAATTACAACGTTCCATACCGAAAATATGCCAATTACTGTAAACAGCGATGGGTCATATTTTGCCCAAACCCCCCTGCAGTTTTCAAAATGTCTGAAATGTTGGAAATTTTACTCCTGAGCGTGATTTTTGAGCCGAATTCTGACTCTCTGCACCTATTTTCATTTTCAAATTACGACTTTTTATACCGAAAATATGCCAATTACTGAAAACGGTGATGGGTTATATTTTGCCCAAACCCTCCTGCTGTTTTCAAAATGTCTGAAATGTCGGAAATTAGACCCCTGAGCGTGATTTTTGAGCCAAATCCTGACTCTCTGCACCTATTTTCAGTTTCAAATTACGACTTTTTTATACCGAAAATATGCCAATTACTGAAAACGGCGATGGGTCATATTTTGCCCAAACCCCCCTGCAGTTTTGAAAATGTCTGAAATGTCGGAAATTTGACTCTTGAGCGTGATTTTTGAGCCGAATTCTGACTCTCTGCATCTATTTTCAGTTTCAAATTATGACGTTTCATACCGAAAATATGCCAATTACTGTAAACGACGATAGGTCATATTTTGCCCAAACCCCCCTGCAGTTTTCAAAATGTCTGAAATGTCTGAAATTTGACTCCTGAGCGTGATTTTTTATCCGAATTCTGACTCTCTTCACCTATTTTCAGTTTCAAATCACGACTTTTTATACCGAAAATATGCAAATTACTGAAAACGGCGATGGGTCATATTTTGCCCAAACCCCCCCTGCAGTTTTCAAAATGTCTGAAATGTCGGAAATTTGACTCCTGAGCGTGATTTTTGAGCCGAATTCTGACTCTCTGCATCAATTTTCAGTTTCAAATTACGACGTTCCATACCGAAAATATGCCAATTACTGTAAAGAGCGATGGGTCATATTTTGCCCAAACCCCCCTGCAGTTTTCAAAATGTCTGAAATGTTGGAAATTTTACTCCTGAGCGTGATTTTTGAGCCGAATTCTGACTCTCTGCAGCTATTTTCAGTTTCAAATTAAGACTTTTTATACCGAAAATAGGCCAATTACTGAAAACGGCGATGGGTCATATTTTGCCCAAACCCCTCTGCAGTTTTCAAAATGTCTGAAATGTCGGAAATTAGTCTCCTGAGTGTGATTTTTGAGCCGAATTCTGACTCTCTGCACCTATTTTCAGTTTCAAAATACGACGTTTCATACCGAAAATATGCCAATTACTGTAAACGGCGATGGGTCATATTTTGCCCAAACCCCCCAGCAGTTTTCAAAATGTCTGAAATGTCGGAAATTTGACTCCTGAGCGTGATTTTTTATCCGAATTCTGACTCTCTGCACCTATTTTCAGTTTCAAATTACGACTTTTTATACCGAAAATATGCCAATTACTGAAAACGGCGATGGGTCATATTTTGCCCAAACCCCCCTGCAGTTTTCAAAATGTCTGAAATGTTGGAAATTTTACTCCTGAGCGTGATTTTTGAGCCGAATTCTGACTCTCTGCACCTATTTTCATTTTCAAATTACGACTTTTTATACCGAAAATATGCCAATTACTGAAAACGGTGATGGGTCATATTTTGCCCAAACCCCCCTGCAGTTTTCAAAATGTCTGAAATGTCGGAAATTTGACTCCTGAGCGTGATTTTTGAGCCAAATTCTGACTCTCTGCACCTATTTTCAGTTTCAAATTACGACGTTTCATACCGAAAATATGCCAATTACTGTAAACTGCGATAGGTCATATTTTGCCCAAACCCCCCTGCAGTTTTCAAATGTCTGAAATGTCTGAAATTTGACTCCTGAGCGTGATTTTTTATCCGAATTCAGACTCTCTTCACCTATTTTCAGTTTCAAATTACGACTTTTTATACCGAAAATATGCCAATTACTGAAAACGGCGATGGGTCATTCTTTGCCCAAACCCCCCTGCAGTTTTCAAAATGTCTGAAATGTCGGAAATTTGACTCCTGAGCGTGATTTTTGAGCCGAATTCTGACTCTCTGCATCAATTTTCAGTTTCAAATTACGAAGTTCCATACCGAAAATATGCCAATTACTGTAAACAGCGATGGGTCATATTTTGCCCAAACCCCCCAGCAGTTTTCAAAATGTCTGAAATGTTGGAAATTTTACTCCTGAGCGTGATTTTTGAGCCGAATTCTGACTCTCTGCACCTATTTTCATTTTCAAATTACGACTTTTTATACCGAAAATGTGCCAATTACTGAAAACGGTGATGGGTTATATTTTGCCCAAACCCTCCTGCTGTTTTCAAAATGTCTGAAATGTCGGAAATTAGACCCCTGAGCGTGATTTTTGAGCCGAATTCTGACTCTCTGCATCTATTTTCAGTTTCAAATTACGACGTTTCATACCGAAAATATGCCAATTACTGTAAACGACGATAGGTCATATTTTGCCCAAACCCCCCTGCAGTTTTCAAAATGTCTGAAATGTCTGAAATTTGACTCCTGAGCGTGATTTTTTATCCGAATTCTGACTCTCTTCACCTATTTTCAGTTTCAAATCACGACTTTTTATACCGAAAATATGCAAATTACTGAAAACGGCGATGGGTCATATTTTGCCCAAACCCCCCCCCTGCAGTTTTCAAAATGTCTGAAATGTCGGAAATTTGACTCCTGAGCGTGATTTTTGAGCCGAATTCTGACTCTCTGCATCAATTTTCAGTTTCAAAGTACGACGTTCCATACCGAAAATATGCCAATTACTGTAAACAGCGATGGGTCATATTTTGCCCAAACCCCCCTGCAGTTTTCAAAATGTCTGAAATGTTGGAAATTTTACTCCTGAGCGTGATTTTTGAGCCGAATTCTGACTCTCTGCAGCTATTTTCAGTTTCAAATTAAGACTTTTTATACCGAAAATATGCCAATTACTGAAAACGGCGATGGGACATATTTTGCCCAAACCCCCCTGCAGTTTTCAAAATGTCTGAAATGTCGGAAATTAGACTCCTGAGTGTGATTTTTGAGCCGAATTCTGACTCTCTGCACCTATTTTCAGTTTCAAAATACGACGTTTCATACCGAAAATATGCCAATTACTGTAAACGGCGATGGGTCATATTTTGCCCAAACCCCCCTGCAGTTTGAAAAATGTCTGAAATGTCGGAAATTTGACTCCTGAGCGTGATTTTTTATCCGAATTCTGACTCTCTGCACCTATTTTCAGTTTCAAATTACGACTTTTTATACCGAAAATATGCCAATTACTGAAAACTGCGATGGGTCATATTTTGCCCAAACCCCCCTGCAGTTTTCAAAATGTCTGAAATGTCGGAAATTTGACTCCTGAGCGTGATTTTTGAGCCGAATTCTGACTCTGCACCTATTTTCAGTTTCAAATTACGATGTTTCATACCGAAAATATGCCAATTACTGAAACGGCGATGGGTCATATTTTGCCCAAACCCCCCTGCAGTTTTTGAAATGTCTGAAATGTCGGAAATTTGACTCCTGAGCGTGATTTTTGAGCCAAATTCTGACTCTCTGCACCTATTTTCAGTTTCAAATTACGACTTTTTATACCGAAAATATGCCAATTACTGAAAACGGCGATTGGTCATATTTTGCCCAAACCCCCCTGCAGTTTTGAAAATGTCTTAAATGTTGGAAATTTGACTCTTGAGCGTGATTTTTGAGCCGAATTCTGACTCTCTGCATCTATTTCAGTATCAAAATACGACGTTTCATACCGAAAATATGCCGATTATTGTAAACGGCGATGGGTCATATTTTGCCCAAACCCCCCTGCAGTTTTTGAAATGTCTGAAATGTCGGAAATTTGACTCCTGAGCGTGATTTTTGAGCCAAATTCTGACTCTCTGCACCTATTTTCAGTTTCAAATTACGACGTTTCATACCGAAAATATGCCAATTACTGTAAACTGCGATAGGTCATATTTTGCCCAAACCCCCCTGCAGTTTTCAAAATGTCTGAAATGTCTGAAATTTGACTCCTGAGCGTGATTTTTTATCCGAATTCAGACTCTCTTCACCTATTTTCAGTTTCAAATTACGACTTTTTATACCGAAAATATGCCAATTACTGAAAACGGCGATGGGTCATTCTTTGCCAAAACCCCCCTGCAGTTTTCAAAATGTCTGAAATGTCGGAAATTTGACTCCTGAGCGTGATTTTTGAGCCGAATTCTGACTCTCTGCATCAATTTTCAGTTTCAAATTACGACGTTCCATACCGAAAATATGCCAATTACTGTAAATAGCGATGGGTCATATTTTGCCCAAACCCCCCTGCAGTTTTCAAAATGTCTGAAATGTTGGAAATTTTACTCCTGAGCGTGATTTTTGAGCAGAATTCTGACTCTCTGCACCTATTTTCATTTTCAAATTACGACTTTTTATACCGAAAATATGCCAATTACTGAAAACGGTGATGGGTTATATTTTGCCCAAACCCTCCTGCTGTTTTCAAAATGTCTGAAATGTTGGAAATTTTACTCCTGAGCGTGATTTTTGAGCCGAATTCTGACTCTCTGCACCTATTTTCATTTTCAAATTACGACTTTTTATACCGAAAATATGCCAATTACTGAAAACGGTGATGGGTTATATTTTGCCCAAACCCTCCTGCTGTTTTCAAAATGTCTGAAATGTCGGAAATTAGACCCCTGAGCGTGATTTTTGAGCCGAATCCTGACTCTCTGCACCTATTTTCAGTTTCAAATTACGACTTTTTATACCGAAAATATGCCAATTACTGAAAACGGCGATGGGTCATATTTTGCCCAAACCCCCCTGCAGTTTTGAAAATGTCTGAAATGTCGGAAATTTGACTCTTGGGCGTGATTTTTGAGCCGAATTCTGACTCTCTGCATCTATTTTCAGTTTCAAATTATGACGTTTCATACCGAAAATATGCCAATTACTGTAAACGACGATAGGTCATATTTTGCCCAAACCCCCCTGCAGTTTTCAAAATGTCTGAAATGTCTGAAATTTGACTCCTGAGCGTGATTTTTTATCCGAATTCTGACTCTCTTCACCTATTTTCAGTTTCAAATCACGACTTTTTACACCGTAAATATGCAAATTACTGAAAAAGGCGATGGGTCATATTTTGCCCAAACCCCCCCTGCAGTTTTCAAAATGTCTGAAATGTCGGAAATTTGACTCCTGAGCGTGATTTTTGAGCCGAATTCTGACTCTCTGCATCAATTTTCAGTTTCAAATTACGACGTTCCATACCGAAAATATGCCAATTACTGTAAAGAGCGTTGGGTCATATTTTGCCCAAACCCCCCTGCAGTTTTCAAAATGATTGAAATGTTGGAAATTTTACTCCTGAGCGTGATTTTTGAGCCGAATTCTGACTCTCTGCAGCTATTTTCAGTTTCAAATTAAGACTTTTTATACCGAAAATATGCCAATTACTGAAAACGGCGATGGGTCATATTTTGCCCAAACCCTCCTGCAGTTTTCAAAATGTCTGAAATGTCGGAAATTAGACTCCTGAGTGTGATTTTTGAGCCGAATTCTGACTCTCTGCACCTATTTTCAGTTTCAAAATACGACGTTTCATACCGAAAATATGCCAATTACTGTAAACGGCGATGGGTCATATTTTGCCCAAACCCCCCTGCAGTTTTCAAAATGTCTGAAATGTCGGAAATTTGACTCCTGAGCGTGATTTTTTATCCGAATTCTGACTCTCTGCACCTATTTTCAGTTTCAAATTACGACTTTTTATACCGAAAATATGCCAATTACTGAAAACGGCGATGGGTCATATTTTGCCCAAACCCCCCTGCAGTTTTCAAAATGTCTGAAATGTTGGAAATTTTACTCCTGAGCGTGATTTTTGAGCCGAATTCTGACTCTCTGCACCTATTTTCATTTTCAAATTAAGACTTTTTATACCGAAAATATGCCAATTACTGAAAACGGTAATGGGTCATATTTTGCCCAAACCCCCCTGCAGTTTTCAAAATGTCTGAAATGTCGGAAATTTGACTCCTGAGCGTGATTTTTGAGCCAAATTCTGACTCTCTGCACCTATTTTCAGTTTCAAATTACGACGTTTCATACCGAAAATATGCCAATTACTGTAAACTGCGATAGGTCATATTTTGCCCAAACCCCCCTGCAGTTTTCAAAATGTCTGAAATGTCTGAAATTTGACTCCTGAGCGTGATTTTTTATCCGAATTCAGACTCTCTTCACCTATTTTCAGTTTCAAATTACGACTTTTTATACCGAAAATATGCCAATTACTGAAAACGGCGATGGGTCATTCTTTGCCCAAACCCCCCTGCAGTTTTCAAAATGTCTGAAATGTCGGAAATTTGACTCCTGAGCGTGATTTTTGAGCCGAATTCTGACTCTCTGCATCAATTTTCAGTTTCAAATTACGAAGTTCCATACCGAAAATATGCCAATTACTGTAAACAGCTATGGGTCATATTTTGCCCAAACCCCCCTGCAGTTTTCAAAATGTCTGAAATGTTGGAAATTTTACTCCTGAGCGTGATTTTTGAGCCGAATTCTGACTCTCTGCACCTATTTTCATTTTCAAATTACGACTTTTTATACCGAAAATGTGCCAATTACTGAAAACGGTGATGGGTTATATTTTGCCCAAACCCTCCTGCTGTTTTCAAAATGTCTGAAATGTCGGAAATTAGACCCCTGAGCGTGATTTTTGAACCGAATCCTGACTCTCTGCACCTATTTTCAGTTTCAAATTACGACTTTTTATACCGAAAATATGCCAATTACTGAAAACGGCGATGGGTCATATTTTGCCCAAACCCCCCTGCAGTTTTGAAAATGTCTGAAATGTCGGAAATTTGACGCTTGAGCGTGATTTTTGAGCCGAATTCTGACTCTCTGCATCTATTTTCAGTTTCAAATTACGACGTTTCATACCGAAAATATGCCAATTACTGTAAACGACGATAGGTCACATTTTGCCCAAACCCCCCTGCAGTTTTCAAAATGTCTGAAATGTCTGAAATTTGACTCCTGAGCATGATTTTTTATCCGAATTCTGACTCTCTTCACCTATTTTCAGTTTCAAATCACGACTTTTTATACCGAAAATATGCAAATTACTGAAAACGGCGATGGGTCATATTTTGCCCAAACCCCCCCTGCAGTTTTCAAAATGTCTGAAATGTCGGAAATTTGACTCCTGAGCGTGATTTTTGAGCCGAATTCTGACTCTCTGCATCAATTTTCAGTTTCAAATTACGACGTTCCATACCGAAAATATGCCAATTACTGTAAACAGCGATGGGTCATATTTTGCCCAAACCCCCCTGCAGTTTTCAAAATGTCTGAAATGTTGGAAATTTTACTCCTGAGCGTGATTTTTGAGCCGAATTCTGACTCTCTGCAGCTATTTTCAGTTTCAAATTAAGACTTTTTATACCGAAAATATGCCAATTACTGAAAACGGCGATGGGTCATATTTTGCCCAAACCCCCCTGCAGTTTTCAAAATGTCTGAAATGTCGGAAATTAGACTCCTGAGTGTGATTTTTGAGCCGAATTCTGACTCTCTGCACCTATTTTCAGTTTCAAAATACGACGTTTCATACCGAAAATATGCCAATTACTGTAAACGGCGATGGGTCATATTTTGCCCAAACCCCCCTGCAGTTTGAAAAATGTCTGAAATGTCGGAAATTTGACTCCTGAGCGTGATTTTTTATCCGAATTCTGACTCTCTGCACCTATTTTCAGTTTCAAATTACGACTTTTTATACCGAAAATATGCCAATTACTGAAAACGGCGATGGGTCATATTTTGCCCAAACCCCCCTGCAGTTTTCAAAATGTCTGAAATGTCGGAAATTTGACTCTTGAGCGTGATTTTTGAGCCGAATTCTGACTCTCTGCACCTATTTTCAGTTTCAAATTACGATGTTTCATACCGAAAATATGCCAATTACTGAAACGGCGATGGGTCATATTTTGCCCAAACCCCCCTGCAGTTTTTGAAATGTCTGAAATGTCGTAAATTTGACTCCTTAGCGTGATTTTTGAGCCAAATTCTGACTCTCTGCACCTATTTTCAGTTTCAAATTACGACTTTTTATACCGAAAATATGCCAATTACTGAAAACGGCGATTGGTCATATTTTGCCCAAACCCCCCTGCAGTTTTGAAAATGTCTTAAATGTTGGAAATTTGACTCTTGAGCGTGATTTTTGAGCCAAATTCTGACTCTCTGCATCTATTTCAGTATCAAAATACGACGTTTCATACCGAAAATATGCCAATTATTGTAAACGGCGATGGGTCATATTTTGCACAAACCGCCCTGCAGTTTTCAAAATGTCTGAAGTGTCGGAAATTTGACTATTGAGATAGATATTTTATCCGAATTCTGACTCTCTGCACCTATTTTCAGTTTCAAATTACGACTTTTTATACCGAAAATATGCCAATTACTGAAAACGGCGATGGGTCATATTTTGCCCAAACCCCCCTGCAGTTTTCAAAATGTCTGAAATGTCGGAAATTTGACTCCTGAGCGTGATTTTTGAGCCGAATTCTGACTCTCTGCATCAATTTTCAGTTTCAAATTACGACGTTCCATACCGAAAATAGGCTAATTACTGAAAACGGCGATGGGTCATATTTTGCCCAAACCCCCCTGCAGTTTTGAAAATGTCTGAAATGTCGGAAATTTGACTCTTGAGCGTGATTTTTGAGCCGAATTCTGACTCTCTGCATCTATTATCAGTTTCAAATTACGATGTTTCATACCGAAAATATGACAATTACTGAAAACAGCGATGGGTCATATTCTGCCCAAACCCCCCTGCAGTTTTCAAAATGTCTGAAATGTTGGAAATTTTACTCCTGAGCGTGATTTTTGAGCCGAATTCTGACTCTCTGCACCTATTTTCATTTTCAAATTACGACTTTTTATACCGAAAATATGCCAATTACTGAAAACGGTGATGGGTTATATTTTGCCCAAACCCTCCTGCAGTTTTCAAAATGTCTGAAATGTCGGAAATTAGACCCCTGAGCGTGATTTTTGAGCCGAATCCTGACTCTCTGAACCTATTTTCAGTTTAAAATTACGACTTTTTATACCGAAAATATGCCAATTACTGAAAACGGCGATGGGTCATATTTTGCCCAAACCCCCCTGCAGTTTTGAAAATGTCTGAAATGTCGGAAATTTGACTCTTGAGCGTGATTTTCGAGCCGAATTCTGACTCTCTGCATCTATTTTCAGTTTCAAATTACGACGTTTCATACCGAAAATATGCCAATTACAGTAAACGACGATAGGTCATATTTTGCCCAAACCCCCCTGCAGTTTTCAAAATGTCTGAAATGTCTGAAATTTGACTCCTGAGCGTGATTTTTTATCCGAATTCTGACTCTCTTCACCTATTTTCAGTTTCAAATCACGAATTTTTATACCGAAAATATTCAAATTACTGAAAACGGCGATGGGTCATATTTTGCCCAAACCCCCCCTGCAGTTTTCAAAATGACTGAAATGTCGGAAATTTGACTCCTGAGCGTGATTTTTGAGCCGAATTCTGACTCTCTGCATCAATTTTCAGTTTCAAATTACGACGTTCCATACCGAAAATATGCCAATTACTGTAATCAGCGATGGGTCATATTTTGCCCAAACCCCCCTGCAGTTTTCAAAATGTCTGAAATGTTGGAAATTTTACTCCTGAGCGTGATTTTTGAGCCGAATTCTGACTCTCTGCAGCTATTTTCAGTTTCAAATTAGGACTTTTTATACCGAAAATATGCCAATTACTGAAAACGGCGATGGGTCATATTTTGCCCAAACCCCCCTGCAGTTTTCAAAATGTCTGAAATGTCGGAAATTAGACTCCTGAGTGTGATTTTTGAGCCGAATTCTGACTCTCTGTACCTATTTTCAGTTTCAAAATACGACGTTTCATACCGAAAATATGCCAATTACTGTAAACGGCGATGGGTCATATTTTGCCCAAACCCCCCAGCAGTTTTCAAAATGTCTGAAATGTCGGAAATTTGACTCCTGAGCGTGATTTTTTATCCGAATTCTGACTCTCTGCACCTATTTTCAGTTTCAAATTACGACTTTTTATACCGAAAATATGCCAATTACTGAAAACGGCGATGGGTCATATTCTGCCCAAACCCCCCTGCAGTTTTCAAAATGTCTGAAATGTTGGAAATTTTACTCCTGAGCGTGATTTTTGAGCCGAATTCTGACTCTCTGCACGTATTTTCATTTTCAAATTACGATTTTTTATACCGAAAATATGCCAATTACTGAAAACGGTGATGGGTCATATTTTGCCCAAACCCCCCTGCAGTTTTCAAAATGTCTGAAATGTCGGAAATTTGACTCCAGAGCGTGATTTTTGAGCCGAATTCTGACTCTCTGCATCAATTTTCAGTTTCAAATTACGACGTTCCATACCGAAAATATGCCAATTACTGTAAACAGCGATGGGTCATATTTTGCCCAAACCCCCCTGCAGTTTTCAAAATGTCTGAAATGTTGGAAATTTTACTCCTGAGCGTGATTTTTGAGCCGAATTCTGACTCTCTGCACCTATTTTCAGTTTCAAATTAAGAATTTTTATACCGAAAATATGCCAATTACTGAAAACGGTGATGGGTCATATTTTGCCCAAACCCCCCTGCAGTTTTCAAAATGTATGAATTGTCGGAAATTAGACTCCTGAGCGTGAATTTTGAGCCGAATTCTGACTCTCTGCACCTATTTTCAGTTTCAAAATACGACGTTTCATACCGAAAATATGCCAATTACTGTAAACGGCGATGGGTCATATTTTGCCCAAACCCCCCTGCAGTTTTTGAAATGTCTGAAATGTCGGAAATTTGACTCCTGAGCGTGATTTTTTATCCGAATTCTTACTCTCTGCACCTATTTTCAGTTTCAAATTACGACGTTTTATACCGAAAATAGGCTAATTACTGAAAACGGCGATGGGTCATATTTTGCCCAAACCCCCCTGCAGTTTTGAAAATGTCTGAAATATCGGAAATTTGACTCTTGAGCGTTATTTTTGAGCCGAATTCTGACTCTCTGCATCTATTATTAGTTTCAAATTACGATGTTTCATACCGAAAATATGCCAATTACTGAAAACGGCGATGGGTCATATTCTGCCCAAACCCCCCCCCCGCAGTTTTTAAAATGTCTGATATGTCGAAAATTTGACTCCTGAGCGTGATTCTTGAGCCGAATTCTGACTCTCTGCACCTATTTTCAGTTTCAAATTACGATGTTTCATACCGAAAATATGCCAATTACTGTAAACGGCGATGGGTCATATTTTGCCCAAACCGCCCTGCAGTTTTCAAAATGTCTGAAATGTCGGAAATTTGACTCCTGGGCGAGATTTTTTATCCGAATTCTGACTCTCTGCACCTATTTTCAGTTTCAAATTACGACTTTTTATACCGAAAATATGCCAATTACTGACAACGGCGATGGGTCATATTTTGCCCAAACCCCCCTGCAGTTTTCAAAATGTCTGAAATGTCGGAAATTTGACTCTTGAGCGTGATTTTTGAGCCGAATTCTGACTCTCTGCACCTATTTTCAGTTTCAAATTACGACGTTTCATACCGAAAATATGCCAATTACTGAAACGGCGATGGGTCATATTTTGCCCAAACCCCCCTGCAGTTTTTGAAATGTCTGAAATGTCGGAAATTTGACTCCTGAGGGTGATTTTTGAGCCAAATTCTGACTCTCTGCACCTATTTTCAGTTTCAAATTACGACGTTTCATACCGAAAATATGCCAATTACTGTAAACTGCGATGGTCATATTTTGCCCAAACCCCCCTGCAGTTTTCAAAATGTCTGAAATGTCTGAAATTTGACTCCTGAGCGTGATTTTTTATCCGAATTCAGACTCTCTTCACCTATTTTCAGTTTCAAATTACGACTTTTTATACCGAAAATATGCCAATTACTGAAAACGGCGATGGGTCATTCTTTGCCCAAACCCCCCTGCAGTTTTCAAAATGTCTGAAATGTCGGAAATTTGACTCCTGAGCGTGATTTTTGAGCCGAATTCTGACTCTCTGCATCAATTTTCAGTTTCAAATTACGACGTTCCATACCGAAAATATGCCAATTACTGTAAACAGCGATGGGTCATATTTTGCCCAAACCCCCCTGCAGTTTTCAAAATGTCTGAAATGTTGGAAATTTTACTCCTGAGCGTGATTTTTGAGCCGAATTCTGACTCTCTGCAGCTATTTTCAGTTTCAAATTAAGACTTTTTATACCGAAAATATGCCAATTACTGAAAACGGCGATGGGTCATATTTTGCCCAAACCCCCCTGCAGTTTTCAAAATGTCTGAAATGTCGGAAATTAGACTCCTGAGTGTGATTTTTGAGCCGAATTCTGACTCTCTGCACCTATTTTCAGTTTCAAAATACGACGATTCATACCGAAAATATGCCAATTACTGTAAACGGCGATGGGTCATATTTTGCCCAAACCCCCCTGCAGTTTTCAAAATGTCTGAAATGTCGGAAATTTGACTCCTGAGCGTGATTTTTTATCCGAATTCTGACTCTCTGCATCTATTTTCAGTTTCAAATTACGACTTTTTATACCGAAAATTTGCCAATTACTGAAAACGGCGATGGGTCATATTTTGCCCAAACCCCCCTGCAGTTTTCAAAATGTCTGAAATGTTGGAAATTTTACTCCTGAGCGTGATTTTTGAGCCGAATTCTGACTCTCTGCACCTATTTTCATTTTCAAATTACGACTTTTTATACCGAAAATATGCAAATTACTGAAAACGGTGATGGGTCATATTTTGCCCAAACCCCCCTGCAGTTTTCAAAATGTCTGAAATGTCGGAAATTAGACTCCTGACCGTGATTTTTGAGCCGAATTCAGACTCTCTGCACCTATTTTCAGTTTCAAAATACGACGTTTCATACCGAAAATATGCCAATTACTGTAAACGGCGATGGGTCATATTTTGCCCAAACCCCACTGCAGTTTTCAAAATGTCTGAAATGTCGGAAATTTGACTCCTGAGCGTGATTTTTTATCCGAATTCTGACTCTCTGCACCTATTTTCAGTTTCAAATTACGACTTTTTATACCGAAAATTTGCCAATTACTGAAAACGGCGATGGGTCATATTTTGCCCAAACCCCCCTGCAGTTTTCAAAATGTCTGAAATGTTGGAAATTTTACTCTTGAGCGTGATTTTTGAGCCGAATTCTGACTCTCTGCACCTATTTTCATTTTCAAATTACGACTTTTTATACCGAAAATATGCAAATTACTGAAAACGGTGATGGGTCATATTTTGCCCAAACCCCCCTGCAGTTTTCAAAATGTCTGAAATGTCGGAAATTAGACTCCTGAGCGTGATTTTTGAGCCGAATTCTGACTCTCTGCACCTATTTTCAGTTTCAAATTACGACTTTTTATACCGAAAATATGCCAATTACTGAAAACGGCGATGGGTCATATTTTGCCCAAACCCCCCTGCAGTTTTGAAAATGTCTGAAATGTCGGAAATTTGACTCTTGAGCGTGATTCTTGAGCCGAATTCTGACTCTCTGCACCTATTTTCAGTTTCAAAATACGACGTTTCATACCGAAAATATGCCAATTACTGTAAACGGCGATGGGTCATATTTTGCCCAAACCCCCCTGCAGTTTTCAAAATGTCTGAAATGTTGGAAATTTGACTCCTGAGCGTGATTTTTGAGCCTAATTCTGACACTCTGCACCTATTTTCAGTTTCAAATTACGACTTTTTATACCGAACATATGCCAATTACTGAAAACGGCGATGGGTCATATTTTGCCCAAACCCCCCTGCAGTTTTCAAAATGTCTGAAATGTCGGAAATTTGACTCCTGAGCGTGATTTTTTATCCGAATTCTGACTCTCTGCACCTATTTTCAGTTTCAAATTACGACTTTTTTATACCAAACATATGCCAATTACTGAAAACGGCGATGGGTCATATTTTGCCCAAACCCCCGTGCAGTTTTCAAAATGTCTAAAATGTCGGAAATTTGACTCCTGAGCGTGATTTTTGAGCCAAATTTTGACACTCTGCACCTATTTTCAGTTTCAAGTTACGACTTTTTATACCGAAAATATGCCAATTACTGAAAACGGCGATGGGTCATATTTTGCCAAAAACCCCCTGCAGTTTTCAAAATGTCTGAAATGTCGGAAATTTTACTCCTGAGCGTGATTTTTGAGCCGAATTCTGACTCTCTGCACCTATTTTCAGTTTCAAATTACGACTTTTTATACCGAAAATATGCCAATTACTGAAAACGTCAATGGGTCAAATTTTGCCCAAACCCCCCTGCAGTTTTCAAAATGTCTAAAATGTCGGAAATTTGACTCCTGAGCGTAATTTTTGAGCCGAATTCTGACTCTCTGCACCTATTTTCAGTTTCAAATTACGACTTTTTATACCGAAAATATGCCAATTACTGAAAACGGCGATGGGTCATATTTTGACCAAACCCCCCTGCAGTTTTCAAAATGTCTGAAATTTCGAAAATTTGACTCCTGAGGGTGATTTTTGAGCCTAATTCTGACTCTCTGCACCTATTTTTAGTTTCAAATTACGACTTTTTATACCGAAAATATGCCAATTACTGAAAACTACGATGGGTCATATTTTGCGCAAACCCCCCTGCAGTTTTCAAAATGTCTGAAATGTCGGAAATTTGACTCCTGAGCGTGACTTTTGAGCCAAATTCTGACTCTCTGCACCTATTTTCTGTTTTAAATTACGACTTTTTATACCGAAAATATGCCAATTACTGAAAACAGCGATGGGTCATATTTTGCCCAAACCCCCCTGCAGTTTTCAAAATGTCTGAAATGTCAGAAATTTGACTCCTCAGCGTGATTTTTGAGCCGAATACTGACTCTCTGCACCTATTTTCAGTTTCAAATTACGACTGTTTATACCGAAAATCTGCCAATTACTGAAAACGGCGATGGGTCATATTTTTCCCAAACCCCCCTACAGTTTTCAAATTGTCTGAAATGTCGGAAATTTGACTCCTGAGCGTGATTTTTGAGCCGAATTCTGACTCTCTGCACTTATTTTCAGTTTCAAATTACGACTTTTTACACCGAAAATATGCCAATTACTGAAAACGGCGAAGGGTCATATTTTGCCCAAACCCCCCTGCAGTTTTCAAAATGTCTGAAATGTCGGAAATTTGACTCCTGAGCGTGATTTTTTAGCCGAATTCTGACTCTATGCACCTATTTTCAGTTTCAAATTACGACTTTTTATACCGAAAATATGCTAATTACTGGAAACGGCGATGGGTCATATTTTGCCCAAACCCCCCTGCAGTTTTTAAAATGTCTGAAATGTCGGAAATTTGACTCCTGAGCGTGATTTCTGAGCCCAATTCTGACTCTCTGCACCTATTTTCAGTTTCAAATTACGACTTTTTATACCGAAAATATGCCAAATACTGAAAACGGCGATGGGTCATATTTTGCCCAATCCCCCCTGCAGTTTTTAAAATGTCTGAAATGTCGGAAATTTGACTCTTGAGCGTGATTTTTGAGCCGAATTCTGACTCTCTGCACCTTTTTTCAGTTTCAAATTACGACGTTTCTTACCGAAAATATGCCAATTACTGAAAACGGCAATGGGTCATATTTTGCCCAAACCCCCCTGCAGTTTTTAAAATGTCTGAAATGTCGGAAATTTGACTCCTGAGTGTGATTTTTGAGCCAAATTCTGACTCTCTGCACCTATTTTCAGTTTCAAATTACGACTTTTTATACCGAAAATATGCCAATTACTGAAAACGGCGATGGGTCATATTTTGCCCAAACCCCCCTGCAGTTTTGAAAATGTCTTAAATGTCGGAAATTTGACTCTTGAGCGTGATTCTTGAGCCGAATTCTGACTCTCTGCACCTATTTTCAGTTTCAAATTACGATGTTTCATACCGAAAATATGCCAATTACTGTAAACGGCGATGGGTCATATTTTGCCCAAACCGCCCTGCAGTTTTCAAAATGTCTGAAATGTCGGAAATTTGACTATTGAACGAGATTTTTTATCCGAATTCTGACTCTCTGCACCTATTTTCAGTTTCAAATTACGACTTTTTATACCGAAAATATGCCAATTACCGAAAACGGCGATGGGTCATATTTTGCCCAAACCCCCCTGCAGTTTTCAAAATGTCTGAAATGTCGGAAATTTGACTCCTGAGCGTGATTTTTGAGCCGAATTCTGACTCTTTGCACCTATTTTCAGTTTCAAATTACGACTTTTTATACAGAAAATATGCCAATTACTGAGAAGGGCGATGGGTCATATTTTGCCCAAACCCCTCTGCAGTTTTTAAAATGTCTGAAATGTCGGAAATTTGACTCCTGAGCGTGATTCTTGAGCCGAATTCTGACTCTCTGCACCTTTTTTCAGTTTCAAATTACGATGTTTCATACCGAAAATATGCCAATTCCTCTAAACGGCGATGGGTCATATTTTGCCCAAACCCCCCTGCAGTTTTCAAAATGTCTGAAATGTCGGAAATTTGACTCCTGAGCGAGATTTTTTATCCGAATTCTGACTCTCTGCACCTATTTTCAGTTTCAAATTACGACTTTTTATACCGAAAATATGCCAATTACTGAAAACGGCGATGGGTCATATTTTGCCCAAACCCCCCTGCAGTTTTCAAAATGTCTGAAATGTCGGAAATTTGACTCCTGAGCGTGATTTTTGAGCCGAATTCTAACTCTCTGCACCTATTTTCAGTTTCAAATTACGACTTTTCATACCGAAAATATGCCAATTACTGAAAACAGCGATGGGTCATATTTTGCTCAAACCCCCCTGCAGTTATAGAAATGTCTGAAATGTCGGAAATTTGACTCTTGAGCGTGATTCTTGAGCCGAATTCTGACTCTCTGCACCTATTTTCAGTTTAAAATTACGATGTTTCATACCGAAAATATGCCAATTACTGTAAACGGCGATGGGTCATATTTTGCCCAAACCGCCCTGCAGTTTTCAAAATGTCTGAAATGTCGGAAATTTGACTCCTGAGCGGGATTTTTTATCCGAATTCTGACTCTCTGCACCTATTTTCAGTTTCAAATTACGACTTTTTATACCGAAAATATGCCAATTACCGAAAACCGCGATGGGTTATATTTTGCCCAAACCCCCCTGCAGTTTTCTAAATGTCTGAAATGTCGGAAATTTGACTCCTGAGCGTGATTTTTGAGCCGAATTCTGACTCTCTGCTCCTATTTCCAGTTTCAAATTACGACTTTTTATACAGAAAATATGCCAATTACTGAAAAGGACGATGGGTCATATTTTGCCCAAACCCCTCTGCAGTTCTTAAAATGTCTGAAATGTCGGAAATTTGACTCCTGAGCGTGATTCTTGAGCCGAATTCTGACTCTCTGCACCTATTTTCAGTTTCAAATTACGATGTTTCATACCGAAAATATGCCAATTACTGTAAACAGCGATGGGTCATATTTTGCCAAAACCTCCTGCAGTTTTTAAAATGTCTGAAATTTCGGAAATTTGACTCCTGAGCGTGATTTTTGAACCGAATTCTGACTCTCTGCACCTATTTTTATTTTCAAAATACGACGTTTCATACCGAAAATTTGCCAATTACTGTAAACGGCGATGGGTCATATTTTGCCCAAACCCCCCTGCAGTTTTCAAAATGTCTGAAATGTCGGAAATTTGACTCCTGAGCGAGATTTTTTATCCGAATTCTGACTCTCTGCACCTATTTTCAGTTTCAAATTACGACTTTTTATACCGAAAATATGCCAATTACTGAAAACGGCGATGTGTCATATTTTGCCCAAACCCCCCTGCAGTTTTCAAAATGTCTGAAATGTCGGAAATTTGACTCCTGAGCGTGATTTTTTATCCGAATTCTGACTCTCTGCACCTATTTTCAGTTTCAAATTACGACTTTTTATACAGAAAATAGGCCAATTACTGAAAACGGCGATGGGTCATATTTTGCCCAAACCCCTCTGCAGTTTTCAAAATGTCTGAAATTTCGGAAATTTGACTCCTGAGCGTGATTTTTGAACCGAATTCTGACTCTCTGCACCTATTTTTATTTTCAAAATACGACGTTTCATACCGAAAATTTGCCAATTACTGTAAACGGCGATGGGTCATATTTTGCCCAAACCCCCCTGCAGTTTTCAAAATGTCTGAAATGTCGGAAATTTGACTCCTGAGCGAGATTTTTTATCCGAATTCTGACTCTCTGCACCTATTTTCAGTTTCAAATTACGACTTTTTATACCGAAAATATGCCAATTACTGAAAACGGCGATGTGTCATATTTTGCCCAAACCCCCCTGCAGTTTTCAAAATGTCTGAAATGTCGGAAATTTGACTCCTGAGCGTGATTTTTTATCCGAATTCTGACTCTCTGCACCTATTTTCAGTTTCAAATGACGACGTTTCATACCGAAAATATGCCAATTACTGAAAACGGCGATGGGTCATATTTTGCCCAAACCCCCCTGCAGTTTTTGAAATGTCTGGAATGTCGGAAATTTGACTCCTGAGCGTGATTTTTGAGCCGAATTCTGACTCTCTGCACCTATTTTCAGTTTCAATTTACGACGTTTCATACCGAAAATATGCCAATTACTGTAAACGGCGATAGGTCATATTTTGCCCAAACCCCCCTGCAGTTTTTAAAATGTCTGAAATGTCGGAAATTTGACTCCTAAGTGTGATTTTTTATCCGAATTCTGTCTCTCGGAACCTATTTTCAGTTTCAAATTACGACTTTTCATACCGAAAATATGCCAATTACTGAAAACGGTGATGGGTCGTATTTTGCCCAAACCCCCTGCAGTTTTCAAACTGTCTGAAATGTCGAAAATTTGACTCCTGAGCGTGATTTTTTATCCGAATTCTGACTCTCTACACCTGTTTTCAGTTTCAAATTACGACTTTTTATACCGTAAATATGCCAATTACTGAAAACGGCGATTGGTCATATTTTGCCCAAACCCAACTGCAGTTTTTAAAATGTCTGAAATTTGACTCCTAAGCGTGATTTTTGAGCCGAATTCTGACTCTCTGCACCTATTTTCAGTTTCAAATTACGACGTTTCATACCGAAAATATGCCAATTACTGAAAACGGCGATGGGTCATATTTTGCCCAAACCCCCCCTGCAGTTTTCAAAATGTCTGAAATGTCGAAAATTTGACTCCTGAGCGTGATTTTTTATCCGAATTCTGACTCTCTACACCTGTTTTGAGTTTCAAATTACGACTTTTTATGCCGAAAATATGCCAATTACTGAAAGCGGCGATTGGTCATATTTTGCCCAAACCCCCCTGCAGTTTTCAAAATGTCTGAAATGTCGGAAATTTGACTCCTAAGCGTGATTTTTGAGCCGAATTCTGACTCTCTGCACCTATTTTCAGTTTCAAATTACGGCGTTTCATACCGAAAATATGCCAATTACTGAAAACGGCAATGGGTCATATTTTGCCCAAACCCCCCTGCAGTTTTTAAAATGTCTGAAATGTCGGAAATTTGGCTCCTGAGCGTGATTTTTGAGCCGAATTCTGACTCTCTGCACCTATTTTCAGTTTCAAATTACGGCGTTTCATACCGAAAATATGCACATTACTGAAAAAGGCGATGGGTCATATTTTGCCCAAACCCCCTGCAGTTTTTAAAATGTCTGAAATGTCGGAAATTTGACTCCTGAGCGTGATTTTTGAGCCGAATTCTGACTCTCTGCACCTATTTTTATTGTCAAAATACGACGTTTCATACCGAAAATATGCGAATTACTGTAAACGGCGATGGGTCATATTTTGCCCAAACCCCCCTGCAGTTTTCAAAATGTCTGAAATGTCGGAAATTTGACTCCTGAGCGTGATTTTTTATCCAAATTCTGTCTCTCTGCACCTATTTTCAGTTTCAAATTACGACGTTTCATACCGAAAATATGCCAATTACTGAAAACGGCGATTGGTCATATTTTGCCCAAACCCCCCCTGCAGTTTTCAAAATGTCTGAAATGTCGAAAATTTGACTCCTGAGCGTGATTTTTTATCCGAATTCTGACTCTCTACACCTGTTTTCAGTTTCAAATTACGACTTTTTATGCCGAAAATATGCCAATTACTGAAAACGGCGATTGGTCATATTTTGCCCAAACCCCTCTGCAGTTTTCAAAATGTCTGAAATGTCGGAAATTTGACTCCTAAGCGTGATTTTTGAGCCGAATTCTGACTCTCTGCACCTATTTTCAGTTTCAAATTACGACGTTTCATACCGAAAATATGCCAATTACTGTAAACGGCGATGGGTCATATTTTGCCCAAACCCCCCTGCAGTTTTCAAAATGTCAGAAATGTCAGAAATTTGACTCCTGAGCATGATTTTTTATCCGAATTCTGACTCTGTAATTTTTTTCAGTTTCAAATTACGACTTTTTATACCGAAAATATGCCAATTACTGAAAACGGCGATGGGTCATATTTTGCCCAAACCCCCCCTGCAGTTTTCAAAATGTCTGAAATGTCGGAAATTAGTCTCCTGAGCGTGATTTTTGAGCCGAATTCTGACTCTCTGCACTTATTTTCAGTTTCAAATTACGACGTTTCATACCGAAAATATGCACATTACTGAAAACGGCGATGGGTCATATTTTGCCCAAACCCCCTGCAGTTTTTAAAATGTCTGAAATGTCGGAAATTTGACTCCTGAGCGTGATTTTTGAGCCGAATTCTGACTCTCTGCACCTATTTTTATTGTCAAAATACGACGTTTCATACCGAAAATATGCGAATTACTGTAAACGGCGATGGGTTATATTTTGCCCCAACCCCCCTGCAGTTTTCAAAATGTCTGAAATGTCGGAAATTTGACTCCTGAGCGTGATTTTTTATCTAAATTCTGTCTCTCTGCACCTATTTTCAGTTTCAAATTACGACTTTTCATACCGAAAATATGCCAATTACTGAAAACGGCGATGTGTCATATTGTGCCCAAACCCCCCTGCAGTTTTCAAAATGTCTGAAATGTCGAAAATTTTACTCCTGAGCGTGATTTTTTATCCGAATTCTGACTCTCTACACCTGTTTTCAGTTTCAAATTACGACTTTTTATACCGAAAATATGCCAATTACTGAAAACGGCGATTGGTCATATTTTGCCCAAACCCCCCTGCAATTTTCAAAATGTCTGAAATGTCGGAAATTTGACTCCTAAGCGTGATTTTTGAGCCGAATTCTGACTCTCTGCACCTGTTTTCAGTTTCAAATTACGACTTTTTATACGGAAAATATGCCAATTACTGAAAACGGCGATTGGTCATATTTTGCCCAAACCCCCCTGCAGTTTTTAAAATGTCTGAAATGTCGTAAATTTGGCTCCTGAGTGTGATTTTGAGCCGAATTCTGACTCTCTGCACCTATTTTCAGTTTCAAATTACGACGTTTCATACCGAAAATATGCACATTACTGAAAACGGCGATGGGTCATATTTTGCCCAAACCCCCCTGCAGTTTTTAAAATGTCTGGAATGTCGGAAATTTGACTCCTGAGCGTGATTTTTGAGCCGAATTCTGACTCACTGCACCTATTTTTATTTTCAAAATACGACGTTTCATACCGAAAATATGCCAATTACTGAAAACGGCGATGGGTCATATTTTGCCCAAACCCCTCTGCAGTTTTCAAAATGTCTGAAATGTCGGAAATTTGACTCTTGAGCGTGATTTTTGAGCCGAATTCTGACTCTCTGCACCTATTTTTATTTTCAAAATACGACGTTTCATACCGAAAATATGCCAATTACTGTAAACGGCGATAGGTCATATTTTGCAAAAAAAAACCCTGCAGTTTTCAAAATGTCGGAAATGTCGGAAATTTGACTCCTGAGCGTGATTTTTTATCCGAATTTTGACTCTCTGCACCTATTTTCAGTTTCAAATTACTACTTTTTATACCGAAAATATGCCAATTACTGAAAACAACGATGGGTCATATTTTGCCCAAACCCCCCTGCAGTTTTTAAAATGTCTGAAATGTCGGAAATTTGACTCCTGAGCGTGATTTTTGAGCAGAATTCTGACTCTCTGCACCTATTTTCAGTTTCAAATTACGACTTTTTATACCGAAAATATGCTAATTACTGAAAACGGCGATGGGTCATATTGTTCACAAACCCTCCTGCAGTTTTCAAAATGTCTGAAATGTCGGAAATTTTCCTCCTGACCGTGATTTTTGAGCCGAATTCTGACTCTCTGCACCTATTTTCAGTTTCAAATTACGGCGTTTCATACCGAAAATATGCACATTACTGAAAACGGCGATGGGTCATATTTTGCCCAAACCCCCTGCAGTTTTTAAAATGTCTGAAATGTCGGAAATTTGACTCCTGAGCGTAATTTTTGAGCCAAATTCTGACTCTCTGCACTTATTTTTATTGTCAAAATACGACGTTTCATACCGAAAATATGCGAATTACTGTAAACGGCGATGGGTCATATTTTGCCCAAACCCCCCTGCAGTTTTCAAAATGTCTGAAATGTCGGAAATTTGACTCCTGAGCGTGATTTTTTATCCACATTCTGTCTCTCTGCACCTATTTTCAGTTTCAAATTACGACTTTTCATACCGAAAATATGCCAATTACTGAAAACGGCGATGGGTCATATTTTGCCCAAACCCCCCTGCAGTTTTCAAAATGTCAGAAATGTCGAAAATTTTACTCCTGAGCGTGATTTTTTATCCGAATTCTGACTCTCTACACCTGTTTTCAGTTTCAAATTACGACTTTTTATACCGAAAATATGCCAATTACTGAAAACGGCGATTGGTCATATTTTGCCCAAACACCCCTGCAATTTTCAAAATGTCTGAAATGTCGGAAATTTGACTCCTAAGCGTGATTTTTGAGCCGAATTCTGACTCTCTGCACCTGTTTTCAGTTTCAAATTACGACTTTTTATACCGAAAATATGCCAATTACTGAAAACGGCGATTGGTCATATTTTGCCCAAACCCCCCTGCAGTTTTTAAAATGTCTGAAATGTCGGAAATTTGGCTCCTGAGTGTGATTTTGAGCCGAATTCTGACTCTCTGCACCTATTTTCAGTTTCAAATTACGACGTTTCATACCGAAAATATGCACATTACTGAAAACGGCGATGGGTCATATTTTGCCCAAACCCCCCTGCAGTTTTTAAAATGTCTGGAATGTCGGAAATTTGACTCCTGAGCGTGATTTTTGAGCCGAATTCTGACTCACTGCACCTATTTTTATTTTCAAAATACGACGTTTCATACCGAAAATATGCCAATTACTGAAAACCGCGATGGGTCATATTTTGCCCAAACCCCTCTGCAGTTTTCAAAATGTCTGAAATGTCGGAAATTTGACTCTTGAGCGTGATTTTTGAGCCGAATTCTGACTCTCTGCACCTATTTTCAGTTTCAAATTACGACGTTTCATACCGAAAATATGCCAATTACTGAAAACGGCGATGGGTCATATTTTGCCCAAACACCCCTGCAGTTTTTGAAATGTCTGAAATGTCGGAAGTTTGACTCCTGAGCGTGATTTTTGAGCCGAATTCTGACTCTCTGCACCTATTTTCAGTTTCAATTTACGACGTTTCATACCGAAAATATGCCAATTACTGTAAACGGCGATAGGTCATATTTTGCAAAAAACCCCCCTGCAGTTTTCAAAATGTCGGAAATGTCGGAAATTTGACTCCTGAGCGTGATTTTTTATCCGAATTCTGACTCTCTGCACCTATTTTCAGTTTCAAATTACTACTTTTTATACCGAAAATATGCCAATTACTGAAAACAACGATGGGTCATATTTTGCCCAAACCCCCCTGCAGTTTTTAAAATGTCTGAAATGTCGGAAATTTGACTCCTGAGCGTGATTTTTGAGCAGAATTCTGACTCTCTGCACCTATTTTCAGTTTCAAATTACGACTTTTTATACCGAAAATATGCTAATTACTGAAAACGGCGATGGGTCATATTGTTCACAAACCCTCCTGCAGTTTTCAAAATGTCTGAAATGTCGGAAATTTTCCTCTTGACCATGATTTTTTAACCCGAATTCTGACTCTCTGCACCTATTTTCAGTTTCAAATTATGACGTTTCATACCGAAAATATGCCAATTACTGAAAATAGCGATGGGTCATATTTTGCCCAAACCCCCCTGCAGTTTTTAAAATGTCTGAAATGTCGGAAATTTGGCTCCTGAGTGTGATTTTTGAGCCGAATTCTGACTCTCTGCACCTATTTTCAGTTTCAAATTACGACGTTTCATACCGAAAATATGCACATTACTGAAAACGGCGATGGGTCATATTTTGCCCAAACCCCCCTGCAGTTTTTAAAATGTCTGGAATGTCGGAAATTTGACTCCTGAGCGTGATTTTTTAGCCGAATTCGGACTCACTGCACCTATTTTTATTTTCAAAATACGACGTTTCATACCGAAAATATACCAATTACTGTAAACGGCGATGGGTCATATTTTGCCCAAACCCCCCTGCAGTTTTTAAAATGTCTGAAATGTCGGAAATTTGACTCCTAAGTGTGATTTTTTATCCGAATTCTGTCTCTCTGAACCTATTTTCAGTTTCAAATTACGACTTTTCATACCGAAAATATGCCAGTTACTGAAAACGGTGATGGGTCGTATTTTGCCCAAACCCCCCTGCAGTTTTCAAACTGTCTGAAATGTCGAAAATTTGACTCCTGAGCGTGATTTTTTATCCGAATTCTGACTCTCTACACCTGTTTTCAGTTTCAAATTACGACTTTTTATACCGAAAATATGCCAATTACTGAAAACGGCGATTGGTCATATTTTGCCCAAACCCAACTGCAATTTTTAAAATGTCTTAAATTTGACTCCTAAGCGTGATTTTTGAGCCGAATTCTGACTCTCTGCACCTATTTTCAGTTTCAAATTACGACGTTTCATACCGAAAATATGCCAATTACTGAAAACGGCGATGGGTCATATTTTGCCCAAACCCCCCCTGCAGTTTTCAAAATGTCTGAAATGTCGAAAATTTGACTCCTGAGCGTGATTTTTTATCCGACTTCTGACTCTCTACACCTGTTTTCAGTTTCAAATTACGACTTTTTATGCCGAAAATATGCCAATTACTGAAAACGGCGATTGGTCATATTTTGCCCAAACCCCCCTGCAGTTTTCAAAATGTCTGAAATGTCGGAAATTTGACTCCTAAGCGTGATTTTTGAGCCGAATTCTGACTCTCTGCACCTATTTTCAGTTTCAAATTACGACGTTTCATACCGAAAATATGCCAATTACTGTAAACGGCGATGGTTCATATTTTGCCCAAACCCCCCTGCAGTTTTCAAAATGTCAGAAATGTCGGAAATTTGACTCCTGAGCGTGATTTTTTATCCGAATTCTGACTCTCTGCAACTTTTTTCAGTTTCAAATTACGACTTTTTATACCGAAAATATGCCAATTACTGAAAACGGCGATGGGTCATATTTTGCCCAAACCCCCCCTGCAGTTTTCAAAATGTCTGAAATGTCGGAAATTTGACTCCTGAGCGTGATTTTTGAGCCAAATCTGACTCTCTGCACCTATTTTTAGTTTCAAATTACGACGTTTCATACCGAAAATATGCCAATTACTGAAAACGGCAATGGGTCATATTTTGCCCAAACCCCCCTGCAGTTTTTAAAATGTCTGAAATGTCGGAAATTTGGCTCCTGAGCGTGATTTTTGAGCCGAATTCTGACTCTCTGCACCTATTTTCAGTTTCAAATTACGGCGTTTCATACCGAAAATATGCACATTACTGAAAACGGCGATGGGTCATATTTTGCCCAAACCCCCTGCAGTTTTTAAAATGTCTGAAATGTCGGAAATTTGACTCCTGAGCGTGATTTTTGAGCCGAATTCTGACTCTCTGCACCTATTTTTATTGTCAAAATACGACGTTTCATACCGAAAATATGCGAATTACTGTAAACGGCGATGGGTCATATTTTGCCCAAACCCCCCTGCAGTTTTCAAAATGTCTGAAATGTCGGAAATTTGCCTCCTGAGCGTGATTTTTTATCCAAATTCTGTCTCTCTGCACCTATTTTCAGTTTCAAATTACGACTTTTCATACCGAAAATATGCCAATTACTGAAAACGGCGATTGGTCATATTTTGCCCAAACCCCCCTGCAATTTTCAAAATGTCTGAAATGTCGGAAATTTGACACTTAAGCGTGATTTTTGAGCCGAATTCTGACTCTCTGCACCTGTTTTCAGTTTCAAATTACGACTTTTTATACCGAAAATATGCCAATTACTGAAAACGGCGATTGGTCATATTTTGCCCAAACCCCCCTGCAGTTTTTAAAATGTCTGAAATGTCGGAAATTTGGCTCCTGAGTGTGATTTTGAGCCGAGTTCTGACTCTCTGCACCTATTTTCAGTTTCATATTACGACGTTTCATACCGAAAATATGCACATTACTGAAAACAGCGATGGGTCATATTTTGCCCAAACCCCCCTGCAGTTTTTTAAATGTCTGGAATGTCCGAAATTTGACTCCTGAGCGTGATTTTTGAGCCGAATTCTGACTCACTGCACCTATTTTTATTTTCAAAATACGACGTTTCATACCGAAAATATGCCAATTACTGAAAACGGTGATGGGTCGTATTTTGCCCAAACGCCCCTGCAGTTTTCAAACTGTCTGAAATGTCGAAAATTTGACCCCTGAGCGTGATTTTTTATCCGAATTCTGACTCTCTACACCTGTTTTCAGTTTCAAATTACGACTTTTTATACCGAAAATATGCCAATTACTGAAAACGGCGATGGGTCATATTTTGCCCAAATCCCCCTGCAGTTTTCAAAATGTCTGAAAATTGACTCCTAAGCGTGATTTTTGAGCCGAATTCTGACTCTCTGCACCTATTTTCAGTTTCAAATTACGACGTTTCATACCGAAAATATGCCAATTACTGAAAATGGCGATGGGTCATATTTTGCCCAAACTCCCCCTGCAGTTTTCAAAATGTCTGAAATGTCGGAAATTTGACTCCTGAGCGTGATTTTTGAGCCAAATTCTGACTATCTTCACCTATTTTTAGTTTCAAATTACGACGTTTCATACCGAAAATATGCCAATTACTGAACACGGCAATTGGTCATATTTTGCACAAACCCCCCTGCAGTTTTCAAAATGTCTGAAATGTCGGAAATTTGACACCTAAGCGTGATTTTTGAGCCGAATTCTGACTCTCTGCAGCTATTTTCAGTTTCAAATTACGACGTTTCATACCGAAAATATGCCAATTACTGAAAACGGCGATGGGTCATATTTTGCCCAAACCCCCCTGCAGTTTTTAAAATGTCTGAAATGTCGGAAATTTGACTCCTGACCGTGATTTTTGAGCTGAATTCTGACTCTCTGCACCTATTTTCAGTTTCAAATTACGACGTTTCATACCGAAAATATGCCAATTACTGAAAACGGCGATGGGTCATATTTTGCCCAAACCCCCCTGCAGTTTTTAAAATGTCTGAAATGTCGGAAATTTGACTCCTGAGCGTGATTTTTGAGCCGAATTCTCACTCTCTGCACCTATTTTCAGTTTCAAATTACGAAGTTTCATACCGAAAATATGCCAATTACTGAAAACGGCGATGGGTCATATTTTGCCCAAACCCCCCCCTGCAGTTTTCAAAATGTCTGAAATGTGGGAAATTTGACTCCTGAGCGTGATTTTTGAGCCAAATTCTGACTCTCTGCACCTAATTTTAGTTTCAAATTACGACGTTTCATACCGAAAATATGCCAATTACTCAAAACGGCAATGGGTCATATTTTGCCCAAACCCCCCTGCAGTTTTTAAAATGTCTGAAATGTCGGAAATTTGGCTCCTGAGCGTGATTTTTGAGCCGAATTCTGACTCTCTGCACTTATTTTCAGTTTCAAATTACGACGTTTCATACCGAAAATATGCACATTACTGAAAGCGGCGATGGGTCATATTTTGCCCAAACCCCCTGCAGTTTTTAAAATGTCTGAAATGTCGGAAATTTGACTCCTGAGCGTGATTTTTGAGCCGAATTCTGACTCTCTGCACCTATTTTTATTTTCAAAATACGACGTTTCATACCGAAAATATGCCAATTACTGTAAACGGCGATGGTTCATATTTTGCCAAAACCCCCCTGCAGTTTTCAAAATGTCTGAAATGTCGGAAATTTGACTCCTGAACGTGATTTTTTATCCAAATTATGTCTCTCTGCACCTATTTTCAGTTTCAAATTACGACTTTTCATACCGAAAATATGCCAATTACTGAAAACGGCGATGGGTCATATTTTGCCCAAACCCCCCTGCAGTTTTCAAAATGTCTGAAATGTCGAAAATTTGACTCCTGAACGTGATTTTTTATCCGAATTCTGACTCTCTACACCTGTTTTCAGTTTCAAATTACGACTTTTTATACCGAAAATATGCCAATTACTGAACACGGCGATTGGTCATATTTTGCACAAACCCCCCTGCAGTTTTCAAAATGTCTGAAATGTCGGAAATTTGACTCCTAAGCGTGATTTTTGAGCCGAATTCTGACTCTCTGAACCTATTTTCAGTTTCAAATTACGACGTTTCATACCGAAAATATGCCAATTACTAAAAACGGCGATGGGTCATATTTTGCCCAAACCCCCCTGCAGTTTTTAAAATGTCTACAATGTCGGAAATTTGACTCCTGACCGTGATTTTTGAGCTGAATTCTGACTCTCTGCACCTATTTTCAGTTTCAAATTACGAGGTTTCATACCGAAAATATGCCAATTACTGAAAACGGCGATGGGCCATATTTTGCCCAAACCCCCCTGCAGTTTTTAAAATGTCTGAAATGTCGGAAATTTGACTCCTGAGCGTGATTTTTGAGCCGAATTCTGACTCTCTGCACCTATTTTCAGTTTCAAATTACGACGTTTCATACCGAAAATATGCCAATTACTGTAAACGGCGATGGGTCATATTTTGCCCAAATCCCCCTGCAGTTTTCAAAATGTCTGAAGTGTCGGAAATTTGACTCCTGAGCCTGATTTTATATCCGAATTCTGACTCTCTGCAACTTTTTTCAGTTTCAAATTACTTTTTATACCGAAAATATGCCAATTACTGAAAACGGCGATGGGTCATATTTTGCCCAAACCCCCCCCCCTGCAGTTTTCAAAATGTCTGAAATGTCGGAAATTTGACTCCTGAGCGTGATTTTTGAGCCAAATTCTGACTCTCTGCACCTAATTTTAGTTTCAAATTACGACGTTTCATACCGAAAATATGCCAATTACTCAAAACGGCAATGGGTCATATTTTGCCCAAACCCCCCTGCAGTTTTTAAAATGTCTGAAATGTCGGAAATTTGGCTCCTGAGCGTGATTTTTGAGCCGAATTCTGACTCTCTGCACTTATTTTCAGTTTCAAATTACGACGTTTCATACCGAAAATATGCACATTACTGAAAACGGCGATTGGTCATATTTTGCCCAAACCCCCTGCAGTTTTTAAAATGTCTGAAATGTCGGAAATTTGACTCCTGAGCATGATTTTTGAGCCGAATTCTGACTCTCTGCACCTATTTTTATTTTCAAAATACGACGTTTCATACCGAAAATATGCCAATTACTGTAAACGGTGATGGGTCATATTTTGCCCAAACCCCCCTGCAGTTTTCAAAATGTCTGAAATGTCGGAAATTTGACACCTGGGCGTGATTTTTTATCCGAATTCTGTCTCTCTGCACCTATTTTCAGTTTCAAATTACGACTTTTCATACCGAAAATATGCCAATTACTGAAAACGGCGATGGGTCATATTTTGCCAAACCCCCCTGCAGTTTTCAAAATGTCTGAAATGTCGAAAATTTGACTCCTGAACATGATTTTTGTGATCCGAATTATCCGAATTCTGACTCTCTACACCTGTTTTCAGTTTCAAATTACGACTTTTTATACCGAAAATATGCCAATTACTGAACACGGCGATTGGTCATATTTTGCACAAACCCCCCTGCAGTTTTCAAAATGTTTGAAATGTCGGAAATTTGACTCCTAAGCGTGATTTTTGAGCTGAATTCTGACTCTCTGCACCTATTTTCAGTTTCAAATTACGACGTTTCATACCGAAAATATGCACATTACGGAAAACGGCGATGGGTCATATTTTGCCCAAACCCCCCTGCAGTTTTCAAAATGTCTGAAATGTCGGAAATTTGACACCTGGGCGTGATTTTTTATCCGAATTCTGTCTCTCTGCACCTATTTTCAGTTTCAAATTACGACTTTTCATACCGAAAATATGCCAATTACTGTAAACGGCGATGGGTCATATTTTGCCCAAACTCCCCTGCAGTTTTCAAAATGTCGGAAATGTCGGAAATTTGACTCCTGAGCGTGAATTTTTATCCGAATTCTGACTCTCTGCACCTATTTTCAGTTTCAAATTACGACTTTTTATACCGAAAATATGCTAATTACTGAAAACGGCGATGGGTCATATTTTGCCCAAACCCCCCTGCAGTTTTCAAAATGTCTGAAATGTCGGAAATTTTCCTCCTGACCATGATTTTTGAGCCGAATTCTGACTCTCTGCACCTATTTTCAGTTTCAAATTACGACGTTTCATACCGAAAATATGCCAATTACTGAAAACAACGATGGGTCATATTTTGCCCAAACCCCCCTGCAGTTTTTAAAATGTCTGAAATGTCGAAAATTTGGCTCCTGAGTGTGATTTTTGAGCCGAATTCTGACTCTCTGCACCTATTTTTATTTTCAAAATACGACGTTTCATACCGAAAATATGCCAATTACTGTAAACGGCGATGGGTCATATTTTGCCCAAACCCCCCCTGCAGTTTTCAAAATGTCTGAAATGTCGAAAATTTGACTCCTGAGCGTGATTTTTTATCCAAATTCTGTCTCTCTGCACCTATTTTCAGTTTCAAATTACGATTTTCATACCGAAAATATGCCAATTACTGAAAACGGCGATTGGTCATATTTTGCCCAAACCCCCCTGCAGTTTTCAAAATGTCTGAAATGTCGAAAATTTGACTCCTGAGCGTGATTTTTTATCCGAATTCTGAATATCTACACCTGTTTTCAGTTTCAAATTACGACTTTTTATACCGAAAATATGCCAATTACTGAAAACGGCGATTGGTCATATTTTGCCCAAACCCCCCTGCAGTTTTCAAAATGTCTGAAATGTCGGAAATTTGATTCCTAAGCGTGATTTTTGAGCCGAATTCTGACTCTCTGCACCTATTTTCAGTTTCAAATTACGACGTTTCATACCGAAAATATGCCAATTACTGAAAACGGCGATGGGTCATATTTTGCCCAAACACCCCTGCAGTTTTTGAAATATCTGAAATGACGGAAGTTTGACTCCTGAGCGTGATTTTTGAGCCGAATTCTGACTCTCTGCACCTATTTTCAGTTTCAATTTACGACGTTTCATACCGAAAATATGCCAATTACTGTAAACGGCGATAGGTCACATTTTGCAAAAAACCCCCCTGCAGTTTTCAAAATGTCGGAAATGTCGGAAATTTGACTCCTGAGCGTGATTTTTTATCCGAATTCTGACTCTCTGCACCTATTTTCAGTTTCAAATTACTACTTTTTATACCGAAAATATGCCAATTACTGAAAACAACGATGGGTCATATTTTGCCCAAACCCCCCTGCAGTTTTTAAAATGTCTGAAATGTCGGAAATTTGACTCCTGAGCGTGATTTTTGAGCAGAATTCTGACTCTCTGCACCTATTTTCAGTTTCAAATTACGACTTTTTATACCGAAAATATGCTAATTACTGAAAACGGCGATGGGTCATATTGTTCACAAACCCTCCTGCAGTTTTCAAAATGTCTGAAATGTCGGAAATTTTCCTCCTGACCGTGATTTTTGAGCCGAATTCTGACTCTCTGCACCTATTTTCAGTTTCAAATTATGACGTTTCATACCGAAAATATGCCAATTACTGAAAACGGCGATGGGTCATATTTTGCCCAAACCCCCCTGCAGTTTTTAAAATGTCTGGAATGTCTGAAATTTGACTCCTGAGCGTGATTTTTTAGCCGAATTCTGACTCACTGCACCTATTTTTATTTTCAAAATACGACGTTTCATACCGAAAATATACCAATTACTGTAAACGGCGATGGGTCATATTTTGCCCAAACCCCCCTGCAGTTTTTAAAATGTCTCAAATGTCGGAAATTTGACTCCTAAGTGTGATTTTTTATCCGAATTCTGTCTCTCTGAACCTATTTTCAGTTTCAAATTACGACTTTTCATACCGAAAATATGCCAATTACTGAAAACGGTGATGGGTCGTATTTTGCCCAAACCCCCCTGCAGTTTTCAAACTGTCTGAAATGTCGAAAATTTGACTCCTGAGCGTGATTTTTTATCCGAATTCTGACTCTCTACACCTGTTTTCAGTTTCAAATTACGACTTTTTATACCGAAAATGTGCCAATTACTGAAAACGGCGATTGGTCATATTTTGCCCAAACCCAACTGCAGTTTTTAAAATGTCTTAAATTTGACTCCTAAGCGTGATTTTTGAGCCGAATTCTGACTCTCTGCACCTATTTTCAGTTTCAAATTACGACGTTTCATACTGAAAATATGCCAATTACTGAAAACGGCGATGGGTCATATTTTGCCCAAACCCCCCTGCAGTTTTTAAAATGTCTGAAATGTCGGAAATTTGGCTCCTGAGTGTGATTTTTGAGCCGAATTCTGACTCTCTGCACCTATTTTCAGTTTCAAATTACGACGTTTCATACCGAAAATATGCACATTACTGAAAACGGCGATGGGTCATATTTTGCCCAAACCCCCCTGCAGTTTTTAAAATGTCTGGAATGTCGGAAATTTGACTCCTGAGCGTGATTTTTTAGCCGAATTCGGACTCACTGCACCTATTTTTATTTTCAAAATACGACGTTTCATACCGAAAATATACCAATTACTGTAAACGGCGATGGGTCATATTTTGCCCAAACCCCCCTGCAGTTTTTAAAATGTCTGAAATGTCGGAAATTTGACTCCTAAGTGTGATTTTTTATCCGAATTCTGTCTCTCTGAACCTATTTTCAGTTTCAAATTACGACTTTTCATACCGAAAATATGCCAATTACTGAAAACGGTGATGGGTCGTATTTTGCCCAAACCCCCCTGCAGTTTTCAAACTGTCTGAAATGTCGAAAATTTGACTCCTGAGCGTGATTTTTTATCCGAATTCTGACTCTCTACACCTGTTTTCAGTTTCAAATTACGACTTTTTATACCGAAAATATGCCAATTACTGAAAACGGCGATTGGTCATATTTTGCCCAAACCCAACTGCAGTTTTTAAAATGTCTTAAATTTGACTCCTAAGCGTGATTTTTGAGCCGAATTCTGACTCTCTGCACCTATTTTCAGTTTCAAATTACGACGTTTCATACCGAAAATATGCCAATTACTGAAAACGGCGATGGGTCATATTTTGCCCAAACCCCCCCTGCAGTTTTCAAAATGTCTGAAATGTCGAAAATTTGACTCCTGAGCGTGATTTTTTATCCGAATTCTGACTCTCTACACCTGTTTTCAGTTTCAAATTACGACTTTTTATGCCGAAAATATGCCAATTACTGAAAACGGCGACTGGTCATATTTTGCCCAAACCCCCCTGCAGTTTTCAAAATGTCTGAAATGTCGGAAATTTGACTCCTAAGCGTGATTTTTGAGCCGAATTCTGACTCTCTGCACCTATTTTCAGTTTCAAATTACGACGTTTCATACCGAAAATATGCCAATTACTGTAAACGGCGATGGGCCATATTTTGCCCAAACCCCCCTGCAGTTTTCAAAATGTCAGAAATGTCGGAAATTTGACTCCTGAGCGTGATTTTTTATCCGAATTCTGACTCTCTGCAACTTTTTTCAGTTTCAAATTACGACTTTTTATACCGAAAATATGCCAATTACTGAAAACGGCGATGGGTCATATTTTGCCCAAACCCCCCCTGCAGTTTTCAAAATGTCTGAAATGTCGGAAATTTGACTCCTGAGCGTGATTTTTGAGCCAAATCTGACTCTCTGCACCTATTTTTAGTTTCAAATTACGACGTTTCATACCGAAAATATGCCAATTACTGAAAACGGCAATGGGTCATATTTTGCCCAAACCCCCCTGCAGTTTTTAAAATGTCTGAAATGTCGGAAATTTTGCTCCTGAGCGTGATTTTTGAGCCGAATTCTGACTCTCTGCACCTATTTTCAGTTTCAAATTACGGCGTTTCATACCGAAAATATGCACATTACTGAAAACGGCGATGGGTCATATTTTGCCCAAACCCCCTGCAGTTTTTAAAATGTCTGAAATGTCGGAAATTTGACTCCTGAGCGTGATTTTTGAGCCGAATTCTGACTCTCTGCACCTATTTTTATTGTCAAAATACGACGTTTCATACCGAAAATATGCGAATTACTGTAAACGGCGATGGGTCATATTTTGCCCAAACCCCCCTGCAGTTTTCAAAATGTCTGAAATGTCGGAAATTTGCCTCCTGAGCGTGATTTTATATCCAAATTCTGTCTCTCTGCACCTATTTTCAGTTTCAAATTACGACTTTTCATACCGAAAATATGCCAATTACTGAAAACGGCGATTGGTCATATTTTGCCCAAACCCCCCTGCAATTTTCAAAATGTCTGAAATGTCGGAAATTTGACACTTAAGCGTGATTTTTGAGCCGAATTCTGACTCTCTGCACCTGTTTTCAGTTTCAAATTACGACCTTTTATACCGAAAATATGCCAATTACTGAAAACGGCGATTGGTCATATTTTGCCCAAACCCCCCTGCAGTTTTTAAAATGTCTGAAATGTCGGAAATTTGGCTCCTGAGTGTGATTTTGAGCCGAGTTCTGACTCTCTGCACCTATTTTCAGTTTCATATTACGACGTTTCATACCGAAAATATGCACATTACTGAAAACAGCGATGGGTCATATTTTGCCCAAACCCCCCTGCAGTTTTTTAAATGTCTGGAATGTCCGAAATTTGACTCCTGAGCGTGATTTTTGAGCCGAATTCTGACTCACTGCACCTATTTTTATTTTCAAAATACGACGTTTCATACCGAAAATATGCCAATTACTGAAAACGGTGATGGGTCGTATTTTGCCCAAACGCCCCTGCAGTTTTCAAACTGTCTGAAATGTCGAAAATTTGACCCCTGAGCGTGATTTTTTATCCGAATTCTGACTCTCTACACCTGTTTTCAGTTTCATATTACGACTTTTTATACCGAAAATATGCCAATTACTGAAAACGGCGATGGGTCATATTTTGCCCAAATCCCCCTTCAGTTTTCAAAATGTCTGAAAATTGACTCCTAAGCGTGATTTTTGAGCCGAATTCTGACTCTCTGCACCTATTTTCAGTTTCAAATTACGACGTTTCATACCGAAAATATGCCAATTACTGAAAATGGCGATGGGTCATATTTTGCCCAAACTCCCCCTGCAGTTTTCAAAATGTCTGAAATGTCGGAAATTTGACTCCTGAGCGTGATTTTTGAGCCAAATTCTGACTCTCTGCACCTATTTTTAGTTTCAAATTACGACGTTTCATACCGAAAATATGCCAATTACTGAACACGGCGATTGGTCATATTTTGCACAAACCCCCCTGCAGTTTTCAAAATGTCTGAAATGTCGGAAATTTGACACCTAAGCGTGATTTTTGAGCCGAATTCTGACTCTCTGCAGCTATTTTCAGTTTCAAATTACGACGTTTCATACCGAAAATATGCCAATTACTGAAAACGGCGATGGGTCATATTTTGCCCAAACCCCCCTGCAGTTTTTTAAATGTCTGAAATGTCGGAAATTTGACTCCTGACCGTGATTTTTGAGCTGAATTCTGACTCTCTGCACCTATTTTCAGTTTCAAATTACGACGTTTCATACCGAAAATATGCCAATTACTGAAAACGGCGATGGGTCATATTTTGCCCAAACCCCCCTGCAGTTTTTAAAATGTCTGAAATGTCGGAAATTTGACTCCTGAGCGTGATTTTTGAGCCGAATTCTGACTCTCTGCACCTATTTTCAGTTTCAAATTACGAAGTTTCATACCGAAAATATGCCAATTACTGAAAACGGCGATGGGTCATATTTTGCCCAAACCCCCCCCCCTGCAGTTTTCAAAATGTCTGAAATGTCGGAAATTTGACTCCTGAGCGTGATTTTTGAGCCAAATTCTGACTCTCTGCACCTAATTTTAGTTTCAAATTACGACGTTTCATACCGAAAATATGCCAATTACTCAAAACGGCAATGGGTCATATTTTGCCCAAACCCCCCTGCAGTTTTTAAAATGTCTGAAATGTCGGAAATTTGGCTCCTGAGCGTGATTTTTGAGCCGAATTCTGACTCTCTGCACTTATTTTCAGTTTCAAATTACGACGTTTCATACCGAAAATATGCACATTACTGAAAACGGCGATTGGTCATATTTTGCCCAAACCCCCTGCAGTTTTTAAAATGTCTGAAATGTCGGAAATTTGACTCCTGAGCATGATTTTTGAGCCGAATTCTGACTCTCTGCACCTATTTTTATTTTCAAAATACGACGTTTCATACCGAAAATATGCCAATTACTGTAAACGGTGATGGGTCATATTTTGCCCAAACCCCCCTGCAGTTTTCAAAATGTCTGAAATGTCGGAAATTTGACACCTGGGCGTGATTTTTTATCCGAATTCTGTCTCTCTGCACCTATTTTCAGTTTCAAATTACGACTTTTCATACCGAAAATATGCCAATTACTGAAAACGGCGATGGGTCATATTTTGCCCAAACCCCCCTGCAGTTTTCAAAATGTCTGAAATGTCGAAAATTTGACTCCTGAACATGATTTTTTATCCGAATTCTGACTCTCTACACCTGTTTTCAGTTTCAAATTACGACTTTTTATACCGAAAATATGCCAATTACTGAACACGGCGATTGGTCATATTTTGCACAAACCCCCCTGCAGTTTTCAAAATGTCTGAAATGTCGGAAATTTGACTCCTAAGCGTGATTTTTGAGCTGAATTCTGACTCTCTGCACCTATTTTCAGTTTCAAATTACGACGTTTCATACCGAAAATATGCACATTACGGAAAACGGCGATGGGTCATATTTTGCCCAAACCCCCCTGCAGTTTTCAAAATGTCTGAAATGTCGGAAATTTGACACCTGGGCGTGATTTTTTATCCGAATTCTGTCTCTCTGCACCTATTTTCAGTTTCAAATTACGACTTTTCATACCGAAAATATGCCAATTACTGTAAACGGCGATGGGTCATATTTTGCCCAAACTCCCCTGCAGTTTTCAAAATGTCGGAAATGTCGGAAATTTGACTCCTGAGCGTGAATTTTTATCCGAATTCTGACTCTCTGCACCTATTTTCAGTTTCAAATTACGACTTTTTATACCGAAAATATGCTAATTACTGAAAACGGCGATGGGTCATATTTTGCCCAAACCCCCCTGCAGTTTTCAAAATGTCTGAAATGTCGGAAATTTTCCTCCTGACCATGATTTTTGAGCCGAATTCTGACTCTCTGCACCTATTTTCAGTTTCAAATTACGACGTTTCATATCGAAAATATGCCAATTACTGAAAACAACGATGGGTCATATTTTGCCCAAACCCCCCTGCAGTTTTTAAAATGTCTGAAATGTCGAAAATTTGGCTCCTGAGTGTGATTTTTGAGCCGAATTCTGACTCTCTGCACCTATTTTTTTTTTCAAAATACGACGTTTCATACCGAAAATATGCCAATTACTGTAAACGGCGATGGGTCATATTTTGCCCAAACCCCCCCTGCAGTTTTCAAAATGTCTGAAATGTCGGAAATTTGACTCCTGAGCGTGATTTTTTATCCAAATTCTGTCTCTCTGCACCTATTTTCAGTTTCAAATTACGATTTTCATACCGAAAATATGCCAATTACTGAAAACGGCGATTGGTCATATTTTGCCCAAACCCCCCTGCAGTTTTCAAAATGTCTGAAATGTCGAAAATTTGACTCCTGAGCGTGATTTTTTATCCGAATTCTGACTATCTACACCTGTTTTCAGTTTCAAATTACGACTTTTTATACCGAAAATATGCCAATTACTGAAAACGGCGATTGGTCATATTTTGCCCAAACCCCCCTGAAGTTTTCAAAATGTCTGAAATGTCGGAAATTTGATTCCTAAGCGTGATTTTTGAGCCGAATTCTGACTCTCTGCACCTATTTTCAGTTTCAAATTACGACGTTTCATACCGAAAATATGCCAATTACTGAAAACGGCGATGGGTCATATTTTGCCCAAACACCCCTGCAGTTTTTGAAATGTCTGAAATGTCGGAAGTTTGACTCCTGAGCGTGATTTTTGAGCCGAATTCTGACTCTCTGCACCTATTTTCAGTTTCAATTTACGACGTTTCATACCGAAAATATGCCAATTACTGTAAACGGCGATAGGTCATATTTTGCAAAAAACCCCCCTGCAGTTTTCAAAATGTCGGAAATGTCGGAAATTTGACTCCTGAGCGTGATTTTTTATCCGAATTCTGACTCTCTGCACCTATTTTCAGTTTCAAATTACTACTTTTTATACCGAAAATATGCCAATTACTGAAAACAACGATGGGTCATATTTTGCCCAAACCCCCCTGCAGTTTTTAAAATGTCTGAAATGTCGGAAATTTGACTCCTGAGCGTGATTTTTGAGCAGAATTCTGACTCTCTGCACCTATTTTCAGTTTCAAATTACGACTTTTTATACCGAAAATATGCTAATTACTGAAAACGGCGATGGGTCATATTGTTCACAAACCCTCCTGCAGTTTTCAAAATGTCTGAAATGTCGGAAATTTTCCTCCTGACCGTGATTTTTGAGCCGAATTCTGACTCTCTGCACCTATTTTCAGTTTCAAATTATGAAGTTTCATACCGAAAATATGCCAATTACTGAAAACGGCGATGGGTCATATTTTGCCCAAACCCCCCTGCAGTTTTTAAAATGTCTGGAATGTCGGAAATTTGACTCCTGAGCGTGATTTTTTAGCCGAATTCTGACTCACTGCACCTATTTTTATTTTCAAAATACGACGTTTCATACCGAAAATATACCAATTACTGTAAACGGCGATGGGTCATATTTTGCCCAAACCCCCATGCAGTTTTTAAAATGTCTCAAATGTCGGAAATTTGACTGCTAAGTGTGATTTTTTATCCGAATTCTGTCTCTCTGAACCTATTTTCAGTTTCAAATTACGACTTTTCATACCGAAAATATGCCAATTACTGAAAACGGTGATGGGTCGTATTTTGCCCAAACCCCCCTGCAGTTTTCAAACTGTCTGAAATGTCGAAAATTTGACTCCTGAGCGTGATTTTTTATCCGAATTCTGACTCTCTACACCTGTTTTCAGTTTCAAATTACGACTTTTTATACCGAAAATATGCCAATTACTGAAAACGGCGATTGGTCATATTTTGCCCAAACCCAACTGCAGTTTTTAAAATGTCTTAAATTTGACTCCTAAGCGTGATTTTTGAGCCGAATTCTGACTCTCTGCACCTATTTTCAGTTTCAAATTACGACGTTTCATACCGAAAATATGCCAATTACTGAAAACGGCGATGGGTCATATTTTGCCCAAACCCCCCCTGCAGTTTTCAAAATGTCTGAAATGTCGAAAATTTGACTCCTGAGCGTGATTTTTTATCCGAATTCTGACTCTCTACACCTGTTTTCAGTTTCAAATTACGACTTTTTATGCCGAAAATATGCCAATTACTGAAAACGGCGACTGGTCATATTTTGCCCAAACCCCCCTGCAGTTTTCAAAATGTCTGAAATGTCGGAAATTTGACTCCTAAGCGTGATTTTTGAGCCGAATTCTGACTCTCTGCACCTATTTTCAGTTTCAAATTACGACGTTTCATACCGAAAATATGCCAATTACTGTAAACGGCGATGGGCCATATTTTGCCCAAACCCCCCTGCAGTTTTCAAAATGTCAGAAATGTCGGAAATTTGATTCCTGAGCGTGATTTTTTATCCGAATTCTGACTCTCTGCAACTTTTTTCAGTTTCAAATTACGACTTTTTATACCGAAAATATGCCAATTACTGAAAACGGCGATGGGTCATATTTTGCCCAAACCCCCCCTGCAGTTTTCAAAATGTCTGAAATGTCGGAAATTTGACTCCTGAGCGTGATTTTTGAGCCAAATCTGACTCTCTGCACCTATTTTTAGTTTCAAATTACGACGTTTCATACCGAAAATATGCCAATTACTGAAAACGGCAATGGGTCATATTTTGCCCAAACCCCCCTGCAGTTTTTAAAATGTCTGAAATGTCGGAAATTTTGCTCCTGAGCGTGATTTTTGAGCCGAATTCTGACTCTCTGCACCTATTTTCAGTTTCAAATTACGGCGTTTCATACCGAAAATATGCACATTACTGAAAACGGCGATGGGTCATATTTTGCCCAAACCCCCTGCAGTTTTTAAAATGTCTGAAATGTCGGAAATTTGACTCCTGAGCGTGATTTTTGAGCCGAATTCTGACTCTCTGCACCTATTTTTATTGTCAAAATACGACGTTTCATACCGAAAATATGCGAATTACTGTAAACGGCGATGGGTCATATTTTGCCCAAACCCCCCTGCAGTTTTCAAAATGTCTGAAATGTCGGAAATTTGCCTCCTGAGCGTGATTTTTTATCCAAATTCTGTCTCTCTGCACCTATTTTCAGTTTCAAATTACGACTTTTCATACCGAAAATATGCCAATTACTGAAAACGGCGATTGGTCATATTTTGCCCAAACCCCCCTGCAATTTTCAAAATGTCTGAAATGTCGGAAATTTGACACTTAAGCGTGATTTTTGAGCCGAATTCTGACTCTCTGCACCTGTTTTCAGTTTCAAATTACGACTTTTTATACCGAAAATATGCCAATTACTGAAAACGGCGATTGGTCATATTTTGCCCAAACCCCCCTGCAGTTTTTAAAATGTCTGAAATGTCGGAAATTTGGCTCCTGAGTGTGATTTTGAGCCGAGTTCTGACTCTCTGCACCTATTTTCAGTTTCATATTACGACGTTTCATACCGAAAATATGCACATTACTGAAAACAGCGATGGGTCATATTTTGCCCAAACCCCCCTGCAGTTTTTTAAATGTGTGGAATGTCCGAAATTTGACTCCTGAGCGTGATTTTTGAGCCGAATTCTGACTCACTGCACCTATTTTTATTTTCAAAATACGACGTTTCATACCGAAAATATGCCAATTACTGAAAACGGTGATGGGTCGTATTTTGCCCAAACGCCCCTGCAGTTTTCAAACTGTCTGAAATGTCGAAAATTTGACCCCTGAGCGTGATTTTTTATCCGAATTCTGACTCTCTACACCTGTTTTCAGTTTCAAATTACGACTTTTTATACCGAAAATATGCCAATTACTGAAAACGGCGATGGGTCATATTTTGCCCAAATCCCCCTGCAGTTTTCAAAATGTCTGAAAATTGACTCCTAAGCGTGATTTTTGAGCCGAATTCTGACTCTCTGCACCTATTTTCAGTTTCAAATTACGACGTTTCATACCGAAAATATGCCAATTACTGAAAATGGCGATGGGTCATATTTTGCCCAAACTCCCCCTGCAGTTTTCAAAATGTCTGAAATGTCGGAAATTTGACTCCTGAGCGGATTTTTGAGCCAAATTCTGACTCTCTGCACCTATTTTTAGTTTCAAATTACGACGTTTCATACCGAAAATATGCCAATTACTGAACACGGCGATTGGTCATATTTTGCACAAACCCCCCTGCAGTTTTCAAAATGTCTGAAATGTCGGAAATTTGACACCTAAGCGTGATTTTTGAGCCGAATTCTGACTCTCTGCAGCTATTTTCAGTTTCAAATTACGACGTTTCATACCGAAAATATGCCAATTACTGAAAACGGCGATGGGGCATATTTTGCCCAAACCCCCCTGCAGTTTTTTAAATGTCTGAAATGTCGGAAATTTGACTCCTGACCGTGATTTTTGAGCTGAATTCTGACTCTCTGCACCTATTTTCAGTTTCAAATTACGACGTTTCATACCGAAAATATGCCAATTACTGAAATCGGCGATGGGTCATATTTTGCCCAAACCCCCCTGCAGTTTTTAAAATGTCTGAAATGTCGGAAATTTGACTCCTGAGCGTGATTTTTGAGCCGAATTCTGACTCTCTGCACCTATTTTCAGTTTCAAATTACGAAGTTTCATACCGAAAATATGCCAATTACTGAAAACGGCGATGGGTCATATTTTGCCCAAACACCCCCCCTGCAGTTTTCAAAATGTCTGAAATGTCGGAAATTTGACTCCTGAGCGTGATTTTTGAGCCAAATTCTGACTCTCTGCACCTAATTTTAGTTTCAAATTACGACGTTTCATACCGAAAATATGCCAATTACTCAAAACGGCAATGGGTCATATTTTGCCCAAACCCCCCTGCAGTTTTTAAAATGTCTGAAATGTCGGAAATTTGGCTCCTGAGCGTGATTTTTGAGCCGAATACTGACTCTCTGCACTTATTTTCAGTTTCAAATTACGACGTTTCATACCGAAAATATGCACATTACTGAAAGCGGCGATGGGTCATATTTTGCCCAAACCCCCTGCAGTTTTTAAAATGTCTGAAATGTCGGAAATTTGACTCCTGAGCGTGATTTTTGAGCCGAATTCTGACTCTCTGCACCTATTTTTATTTTCAAAATACGACGTTTCATACCGAAAATATGCCAATTACTGTAAACGGCGATGGTTCATATTTTGCCCAAACCCCCCTGCAGTTTTCAAAATGTCTGAAATGTCGGAAATTTGACTCCTGAACGTGATTTTTTATCCAAATTCTGTCTCTCTGCACCTATTTTCAGTTTCAAATTACGACTTTTCATACCGAAAATATGCCAATTACTGAAAACGGCGATGGGTCATATTTTGCCCAAACCCCCCTGCAGTTTTCAAAATGTCTGAAATGTCGAAAATTTGACCCCTGAACGTGATTTTTTATCCGAATTCTGACTCTCTACACCTGTTTTCAGTTTCAAATTACGACTTTTTATACCGAAAATATGCCAATTACTGAACACGGCGATTGGTCATATTTTGCACAAACCCCCCTGCAGTTTTCAAAATGTCTGAAATGTCGGAAATTTGACTCCTAAGCGTGATTTTTGAGCCGAATTCTGACTCTCTGAACCTATTTTCAGTTTCAAATTACGACGTTTCATACCGAAAATATGCCAATTACTAAAAACGGCGATGGGTCATATTTTGCCCAAACCCCCCTGCAGTTTTTAAAATGTCTGAAATGTCGGAAATTTGACTCCTGACCGTGATTTTTGAGCTGAATTCTGACTCTCTGCACCTATTTTCAGTTTCAAATTACGAGGTTTCATACAGAAAATATGCCAATTACTGAAAACGGCGATGGGCCATATTTTGCCCAAACCCCCCTGCAGTTTTTAAAATGTCTGAAATGTCAGAAATTTGACTCCTGAGCGTGATTTTTGAGCCGAATTCTGACTCTCTGCACCTATTTTCAGTTTCAAATTACGACGTTTCATACCGAAAATATGCCAATTACTGTAAACGGCGATGGGTCATATTTTGCCCAAATCCCCCTGCAGTTTTCAAAATGTCTGAAGTGTCGGAAATTTGACTCCTGAGCCTGATTTTGTATCCGAATTCTGACTCTCTGCAACTTTTTTCAGTTTCAAATTACGACTTTTTATACCGAAAATATGCCAATTACTGAAAACGGCGATGGGTCATATTTTGCCCAAACCCCCCCCTGCAGTTTTCAAAATGTCTGAAATGTCGGAAATTTGACTCCTGAGCGTGATTTTTGAGCCAAATTCTGACTCTCTGCACCTAATTTTAGTTTCAAATTACGACGTTTCATACCGAAAATATGCCAATTACTCAAAACGGCAATGGGTCATATTTTGCCCAAACCCCCCTGCAGTTTTTAAAATGTCTGAAATGTCGGAAATTTGGCTCCTGAGCGTGATTTTTGAGCCGAATTCTGACTCTCTGCACTTATTTTCAGTTTCAAATTACGACGTTTCATACCGAAAATATGCACATTACTGAAAACGGCGATTGGTCATATTTTGCCCAAACCCCCTGCAGTTTTTAAAATGTCTAAAATGTCGGAAATTTGACTCCTGAGCATGATTTTTGAGCCGAATTCTGACTCTCTGCACCTATTTTTATTTTCAAAATACGACGTTTCATACCGAAAATATGCCAATTACTGTAAACGGTGATGGGTCATATTTTGCCCAAACCCCCCTGCAGTTTTCAAAATGTCTGAAATGTCGGAAATTTGACACCTGGGCGTGATTTTTTATCCGAATTCTGTCTCTCTGCACCTATTTTCAGTTTCAAATTACGACTTTTCATACCGAAAATATGCCAATTACTGAAAACGGCGATGGGTCATATTTTGCCCAAACCCCCCTGCAGTTTTCAAAATGTCTGAAATGTCGAAAATTTGACTCCTGAACATGATTTTTTATTCGAATTCTGACTCTCTACACCTGTTTTTAGTTTCAAATTACGACTTTTTATACCGAAAATATGCCAATTACTGAACACGGCGATTGGTCATATTTTGCACAAACCCCCCTGCAGTTTTCAAAATGTCTGAAATGTCGGAAATTTGACTCCTAAGCGTGATTTTTGAGCCGAATTCTGACTCTCTGCACCTATTTTCAGTTTCAAATTACGACGTTTCATACCGAAAATATGCCAATTACTGAAAACGGAGATGGGTCATATTTTGCCCAAACCCCCCTGCAGTTTTTAAAATGTCTGAAATGTCGGAAATTTGGCTCCTGAGTGTGATTTTGAGCCGAGTTCTGACTCTCTGCACCTATTTTCAGTTTCATATTACGACGTTTCATACCGAAAATATGCACATTACTGAAAACAGCGATGGGTCATATTTTGCCCAAACCCCCCTGCAGTTTTTTAAATGTCTGGAATGTCCGAAATTTGACTCCTGAGCGTGATTTTTGAGCCGAATTCTGACTCACTGCACCTATTTTTATTTTCAAAATACGACGTTTCATACCGAAAATATGCCAATTACTGAAAACGGTGATGGGTCGTATTTTGCCCAAACGCCCCTGCAGTTTTCAAACTGTCTGAAATGTCGAAAATTTGACCCCTGAGCGTGATTTTTTATCCGAATTCTGACTCTCTACACCTGTTTTCAGTTTCAAATTACGACTTTTTATACCGAAAATATGCCAATTACTGAAAACGGCGATGGGTCATATTTTGCCCAAATCCCCCTGCAGTTTTCAAAATGTCTGAAAATTGACTCCTAAGCGTGATTTTTGAGCCGAATTCTGACTCTCTGCACCTATTTTCAGTTTCAAATTACGACGTTTCATACCGAAAATATGCCAATTACTGAAAATGGCGATGGGTCATATTTTGCCCAAACTCCCCCTGCAGTTTTCAAAATGTCTGAAATGTCGGAAATTTGACTCCTGAGCGTGATTTTTGAGCCAAATTCTGACTCTCTGCACCTATTTTTAGTTTCAAATTACGACGTTTCATACCGAAAATATGCCAATTACTGAACACGGCGATTGGTCATATTTTGCACAAACCCCCCTGCAGTTTTCAAAATGTCTGAAATGTCGGAAATTTGACACCTAAGCGTGATTTTTGAGCCGAATTCTGACTCTCTGCAGCTATTTTCAGTTTCAAATTACGAGGTTTCATACCGAAAATATGCCAATTACTGAAAACGGCGATGGGTCATATTTTGCCCAAACCCCCCTGCAGTTTTTAAAATGTCTGAAATGTCGGAAATTTGACTCCTGAGCGTGATTTTTGAGCCGAATTCTGACTCTCTGCACCTATTTTCAGTTTCAAATTACGACGTTTCATACCGAAAATATGCCAATTACTGAAAACGGCGATGGGCCATATTTTGCCCAAACCCCCCTGCAGTTTTTAAAATGTCTGAAATGTCAGAAATTTGACTCCTGAGCGTGATTTTTGAGCCGAATTCTGACTCTCTGCACCTATTTTCAGTTTCAAATTACGACGTTTCATACCGAAAATATGCCAATTACTGTAAACGGCGATGGGTCATATTTTGCCCAAATCCCCCTGCAGTTTTCAAAATGTCTGAAGTGTCGGAAATTTGACTCCTGAGCCTGATTTTATATCCGAATTCTGACTCTCTGCAACTTTTTTCAGTTTCAAATTACGACTTTTTATACCGAAAATATGCCAATTACTGAAAACGGCGATGGGTCATATTTTGCCCAAACCCCCCCCTGCAGTTTTCAAAATGTCTGAAATGTCGGAAATTTGACTCCTGAGCGTGATTTTTGAGCCAAATTCTGATCGACTCTCTGCACCTAATTTTAGTTTCAAATTACGACGTTTCATACCGAAAATATGCCAATTACTCAAAACGGCAATGGGTCATATTTTGCCCAAACCCCCCTGCAGTTTTTAAAATGTCTGAAATGTCGGAAATTTGGCTCCTGAGCGTGATTTTTGAGCCGAATTCTGACTCTCTGCACTTATTTTCAGTTTCAAATTACGACGTTTCATACCGAAAATATGCACATTACTGAAAACGGCGATTGGTCATATTTTGCCCAAACCCCCTGCAGTTTTTAAAATGTCTGAAATGTCGGAAATTTGACTCCTGAGCATGATTTTTGAGCCGAATTCTGACTCTCTGCACCTATTTTTATTTTCAAAATACGACGTTTCATACCGAAAATATGCCAATTACTGTAAACGGTGATGGGTCATATTTTGCCCAAACCCCCCTGCAGTTTTCAAAATGTCTGAAATGTCGGAAATTTGACACCTGGGCGTGATTTTTTATCCGAATTCTGTCTCTCTGCACCTATTTTCAGTTTCAAATTACGACTTTTCATACCGAAAATATGCCAATTACTGAAAACGGCGATGGGTCATATTTTGCCCAAACCCCCCTGCAGTTTTCAAAATGTCTGAAATGTCGAAAATTTGACTCCTGAACATGATTTTTTATTCGAATTCTGACTCTCTACACCTGTTTTCAGTTTCAAATTACGACTTTTTATACCGAAAATATGCCAATTACTGAACACGGCGATTGGTCATATTTTGCACAAACCCCCCTGCAGTTTTCAAAATGTCTGAAATGTCGGAAATTTGACTCCTAAGCGTGATTTTTGAGCCGAATTCTGACTCTCTGCACCTATTTTCAGTTTCAAATTACGACGTTTCATACCGAAAATATGCCAATTACTGAAAACGGCGATGGGTCATATTTTGCCCAAACCCCCCTGCAGTTTTTTAAATGTCTGGAATGTCCGAAATTTGACTCCTGAGCGTGATTTTTGAGCCGAATTCTGACTCACTGCACCTATTTTTATTTTCAAAATACGACGTTTCATACCGAAAATATGCCAATTACTGAAAACGGTGATGGGTCGTATTTTGCCCAAACGCCCCTGCAGTTTTCAAACTGTCTGAAATGTCGAAAATTTGACCCCTGAGCGTGATTTTTTATCCGAATTCTGACTCTCTACACCTGTTTTCAGTTTCAAATTACGACTTTTTATACCGAAAATATGCCAATTACTGAAAACGGCGATGGGTCATATTTTGCCCAAATCCCCCTGCAGTTTTCAAAATGTCTGAAAATTGACTCCTAAGCGTGATTTTTGAGCCGAATTCTGACTCTCTGCACCTATTTTCAGTTTCAAATTACGACGTTTCATACCGAAAATATGCCAATTACTGAAAATGGCGATGGGTCATATTTTGCCCAAACTCCCCCTGCAGTTTTCAAAATGTCTGAAATGTCGGAAATTTGACTCCTGAGCGTGATTTTTGAGCCAAATTCTGACTCTCTGCACCTATTTTTAGTTTCAAATTACGACGTTTCATACCGAAAATATGCCAATTACTGAACACGGCGATTGGTCATATTTTGCACAAACACCCCTGCAGTTTTCAAAATGTCTGAAATGTCGGAAATTTGACACCTAAGCGTGATTTTTGAGCCGAATTCTGACTCTCTGCAGCTATTTTCAGTTTCAAATTACGAGGTTTCATTCCGAAAATATGCCAATTACTGAAAACGGCGATGGGTCATATTTTGCCCAAACCCCCCTGCAGTTTTTAAAATGTCTGAAATGTCGGAAATTTGACTCCTGAGCGTGATTTTTGAGCCGAATTCTGACTCTCTGCACCTATTTTCAGTTTCAAATTACGACGTTTCATACCGAAAATATGCCAATTACTGTAAACGGCGATGGGTCATATTTTGCCCAAATCCCCCTGCAGTTTTCAAAATGTCTGAAGTGTCGGAAATTTGACTCCTGAGCCTGATTTTATATCCGAATTCTGACTCTCTGCAACTTTTTTCAGTTTCAAATTACGACTTTTTATACCGAAAATATGCCAATTACTGAAAACGGCGATGGGTCATATTTTGCCCAAACCCCCCCCTGCAGTTTTCAAAATGTCTGAAATGTCGGAAATTTGACTCCTGAGCGTGATTTTTGAGCCAAATTCTGACTCTCTGCACCTAATTTTAGTTTCAAATTACGACGTTTCATACCGAAAATATGCCAATTACTCAAAACGGCAATGGGTCATATTTTGCCCAAACCCCCCTGCAGTATTTAAAATGTCTGAAATGTCGGAAATTTGGCTCCTGAGCGTGATTTTTGAGCCGAATTCTGACTCTCTGCACTTATTTTCAGTTTCAAATTACGACGTTTCATACCGAAAATATGCACATTACTGAAAACGGCGATTGGTCATATTTTGCCCAAACCCCCTGCAGTTTTTAAAATGTCTGAAATGTCGGAAATTTGACTCCTGAGCATGATTTTTGAGCCGAATTCTGACTCTCTGCACCTATTTTTATTTTCAAAATACGACGTTTCATACCGAAAATATGCCAATTACTGTAAACGGTGATGGGTCATATTTTGCCCAAACCCCCCTGCAGTTTTCAAAATGTCTGAAATGTCGAAAATTTGACTCCTGAACATGATTTTTTATCCGAATTCTGACTCTCTACACCTGTTTTCAGTTTCAAATTACGACTTTTTATACCGAAAATATGCCAATTACTGAACACGGCGATTGGTCATATTTTGCACAAACCCCCCTGCAGTTTTCAAAATGTCTGAAATGTCGGAAATTTGACTCCTAAGCGTGAATTTTGAGCCGAATTCTGACTCTCTGCACCTATTTTCAGTTTCAAATTACGACGTTTCATACCGAAAATATGCCAATTACTGAAAACGGCGATGGGTCATATTTTGCCCAAACCCCCCTGCAGTTTTTAAAATGTCTGAAATGTCGGAAGTTTGGCTCCTGAGTGTGATTTTGAGCCGAGTTCTGACTCTCTGCACCTATTTTCAGTTTCATATTACGACGTTTCATACCGAAAATATGCACATTACTGAAAACAGCGATGGGTCATATTTTGCCCAAACCCCCCTGCAGTTTTTTAAATGTCTGGAATGTCCGAAATTTGACTCCTGAGCGTGATTTTTGAGCCGAATTCTGACTCACTGCACCTATTTTTATTTTCAAAATACGACCTTTCATACCGAAAATATGCCAATTACTGAAAACGGTGATGGGTCGTATTTTGCCCAAACGCCCCTGCAGTTTTCAAACTGTCTGAAATGTCGAAAACTTGACCCCTGAGCGTGATTTTTTATCCGAATTCTGACTCTCTACACCTGTTTTCAGTTTCAAATTACGACTTTTTATACCGAAAATATGCCAATTACTGAAAACGGCGATGGGTCATATTTTGCCCAAATCCCCCTGCAGTTTTCAAAATGTCTGAAAATTGACTCCTAAGCGTGATTTTTGAGCCGAATTCTGACTCTCTGCACCTATTTTCAGTTTCAAATTACGACGTTTCATACCGAAAATATGCCAATTACTGAAAATGGCGATGGGTCATATTTTGCCCAAACTCCCCCTGCAGTTTTCAAAATGTCTGAAATGTCGGAAATTTGACTCCTGAGCGTGATTTTTGAGCCAAATTCTGACTCTCTGCACCTATTTTTAGTTTCAAATTACGACGTTTCATACCGAAAATATGCCAATTACTGAACACGGCGATTGGTCATATTTTGCACAAACCCCCCTGCAGTTTTCAAAATGTCTGAAATGTCGGAAATTTGACACCTAAGCGTGATTTTTGAGCCGAATTCTGACTCTCTGCAGCTATTTTCAGTTTCAAATTACGACGTTTCATACCGAAAATATGCCAATTACTGAAAACGGCGATGGGTCATATTTTGCCCAAACCCCCCTGCAGTTTTTAAAATGTCTGAAATGTCGGAAATTTGACTCCTGACCGTGATTTTTGAGCTGAATTCTGACTCTCTGCACCTATTTTCAGTTTCAAATTACGACGTTTCATACTGAAAATATGCCAATTACTGAAAACGGCGATGGGTCATATTTTGCCCAAACCCCCCTGCAGTTTTTAAAATGTCTGAAATGTCGGAAATTTGACTCCTGAGCGTGATTTTTGAGCCGAATTCTGACTCTCTGCACCTATTTTCAGTTTCAAATTACGAAGTTTCATACCGAAAATATGCCAATTACTGAAAACGGCGATGGGTCATATTTTGCCCAAACCCCCCCCCCTGCAGTTTTCAAAATGTCTGAAATGTCGGAAATTTGACTCCTGAGCGTGATTTTTGAGCCAAATTCTGACTCTCTGCACCTAATTTTAGTTTCAAATTACGACGTTTCATACCGAAAATATGCCAATTACTCAAAACGGCAATGGGTCATATTTTGCCCAAACCCCCCTGCAGTTTTTAAAATGTCTGAAATGTCGGAAATTTGGCTCCTGAGCGTGATTTTTGAGCCGAATTCTGACTCTCTGCACTTATTTTCAGTTTCAAATTACGACGTTTCATACCGAAAATATGCACATTACTGAAAGCGGCGATGGGTCATATTTTGCCCAAACCCCCTGCAGTTTGTAAAATGTCTGAAATGTCGGAAATTTGACTCCTGAGCGTGATTTTTGAGCCGAATTCTGACTCTCTGCACCTATTTTTATTTTCAAAATACGACGTTTCATACCGAAAATATGCCAATTACTGTAAACGGCGATGGTTCATATTTTGCCCAAACCCCCCTGCAGTTTTCAAAATGTCTGAAATGTCGGAAATTTGACTCCTGAACGTGATTTTTTATCCAAATTCTGTCTCTCTGCACCTATTTTCAGTTTCAAATTACGACTTTTCATACCGAAAATATGCCAATTACTGAAAACGGCGATGGGTCATATTTTGCCCAAACCCCCCTGCAGTTTTCAAAATGTCTGAAATGTCGAAAATTTGACTCCTGAACGTGATTTTTTATCCGAATTCTGACTCTCTACACCTGTTTTCAGTTTCAAATTACGACTTTTTATACCGAAAATATGCCAATTACTGAACACGGCGATTGGTCATATTTTGCACAAACCCCCCTGCAGTTTTCAAAATGTCTAAAATGTCGGAAATTTGACTCCTAAGCGTGATTTTTGAGCCGAATTCTGACTCTCTGAACCTATTTTCAGTTTCAAATTACGACGTTTCATACCGAAAATATGCCAATTACTAAAAACGGCGATGGGTCATATTTTGCCCAAACCCCCCTGCAGTTTTTAAAATGTCTGAAATGTCGGAAATTTGACTCCTGACCGTGATTTTTGAGCTGAATTCTGACTCTCTGCACCTATTTTCAGTTTCAAATTACGAGGTTTCATACCGAAAATATGCCAATTACTGAAAACGGCGATGGGCCATATTTTGCCCAAACCCCCCTGCAGTTTTTCAAATGTCTGAAATGTCGGAAATTTGACTCCTGAGCGTGATTTTTGAGCCGAATTCTGACTCTCTGCACCTATTTTCAGTTTCAAATTACGACGTTTCATACCGAAAATATGCCAATTACTGTAAACGGCGATGGGTCATATTTTGCCCAAATCCCCCTGCAGTTTTCAAAATGTCTGAAGTGTCGGAAATTTGACTCCTGAGCCTGATTTTATATCCGAATTCTGACTCTCTGCAACTTTTTTCAGTTTCAAATTACGACTTTTTATACCGAAAATATGCCAATTACTGAAAACGGCGATGGGTCATATTTTGCCCAAACCCCCCCCCTGCAGTTTTCAAAATGTCTGAAATGTCGGAAATTTGACTCCTGAGCGTGATTTTTGAGCCAAATTCTGACTCTCTGCACCTAATTTTAGTTTCAAATTACGACGTTTCATACCGAAAATATGCCAATTACTCAAAACGGCAATGGGTCATATTTTGCCCAAACCCCCCTGCAGTTTTTAAAATGTCTGAAATGTCGGAAATTTGGCTCCTGAGCGTGATTTTTGAGCCGAATTCTGACTCTCTGCACTTATTTTCAGTTTCAAATTACGACGTTTCATACCGAAAATATGCACATTACTGAAAACGGCGATTGGTCATATTTTGCCCAAACCCCCTGCAGTTTTTAAAATGTCTGAAATGTCGGAAATTTGACTCCTGAGCATGATTTTTGAGCCGAATTCTGACTCTCTGCACCTATTTTTATTTTCAAAATACGAAGTTTCATACCGAAAATATGCCAATTACTGTAAACGGTGATGGGTCATATTTTGCCCAAACCCCCCTGCAGTTTTCAAAATGTCTGAAATGTCGGAAATTTGACACCTGGGCGTGATTTTTTATCCGAATTCTGTCTCTCTGCACCTATTTTCAGTTTCAAATTACGACTTTTCATACCGAAAATATGCCAATTACTGAAAACGGCGATGGGTCATATTTTGCCCAAACCCCCCTGCAGTTTTCAAAATGTCTGAAATGTCGAAAATTTGACTCCTGAACATGATTTTTTATCCGAATTCTGACTCTCTACACCTGTTTTCAGTTTCAAATTACGACTTTTTATACCGAAAATATGCCAATTACTGAACACGGCGATTGGTCATATTTTGCACAAACCCCCCTGCAGTTTTCAAAATGTCTGAAATGTCGGAAATTTGACTCCTAAGCGTGATTTTTGAGCCGAATTCTGACTCTCTGCACCTATTTTCAGTTTCAAATTACGACGTTTCATACCGAAAATATACACATTACTGAAAACGGCGATGGGTCATATTTTGCCAAAACCCCCCTGCAGTTTTCAAAATGTCTGAAATGTCGGAAATTTGACTCCTGAGCGTGATTTTTTATCCGAATTCTGTCTCTCTGCACCTATTTTTATTTTCAAAATACGACTTTTCATACCGAAAATATGACAATTACTGTAAACGGCGATGGGTCATAATTTGTCCAAACTCCCCTGCAGTTTTCAAAATGTCTGAAATGTCGGAAATTTGACTCCTGAGCGTGATTTTTTATCCGAATTCTGACTCTCTGCACCTATTTTCAGTTTCAAATTACGACGTTTCATACCGAAAATATGCCAATTACTGTAACCGGCGATGGGTCATATTTTGCCCAAACCCCCCTGCAGTTTTCAAAATGTCTGAAATGTCGGAAATTTTCCTCCTGACCATGATTTTTGAGCCGAATTCTGACTCTCTGCACCTATTTTCAGTTTCAAATTACGACGTTTCATACCGAAAATATGCCAATTACTGAAAACGGCGATGGGTCATATTTTGCCCAAACCCCCCTGCAGTTTTTAAAATGTCTGAAATGTCGAAAATTTGGCTCCTGAGTGTGATTTTTGAGCCGAATTCTGACTCTCTGCACCTATTTTTATTTTCAAAATACGACGTTTCATACCGAAAATATGCCAATTACTGTAAACGGCGATGGGTCATATTTTGCCCAAACCCCCCTGCAGTTTTCAAAATGTCTGAAATGTCGGAAATTTGACTCCTGAGCGTGATTTTTTATCCAAATTCTGTCTCTCTGCACCTATTTTCAGTTTCAAATTACGATTTTCATACCGAAAATATGCCAATTACTGAAAACGGCGATTGGTCATATTTTGCCCAAACTCCCCTGCAGTTTTCAAAATGTCTGAAATGTCGAAAATTTGACTCCTGAGCGTGATTTTTTATCCGAATTCTGACTATCTACACCTGTTTTCAGTTTCAAATTACGACTTTTTATACCGAAAATATGCCAATTACTGAAAACGGCGATTGGTCATATTTTGCCCAAACCCCCCTGCAGTTTTCAAAATGTCTGAAATGTCGGAAATTTGACTCCTAAGCGTGATTTTTGAGCCGAATTCTGACTCTCTGCACCTATTTTCAGTTTCAAATTACGACGTTTCATACCGAAAATATGCCAATTACTGAAAACGGCGATGGGTCATATTTTGCCCAAACCCCCCTGTAGTTTTTAAAATGTCTGAAATGTCGGAAATTTGGCTCCTGAGCGTGATTTTTTATCCGAATTCTGACTCTCTGCACCTATTTTTATTTTCAAAATACGACGTTTCATACCGAAAATATGCCAATTACTGTAAACGGTGATGGGTCATATTTTGCCCAAACCCCCCTGCAGTTTTCAAAATGTCTGAAGTGTCGGAAATTTGACTCCTGAGCCTGATTTTATATCCGAATTCTGACTCTCTGCAACTTTTTTCAGTTTCAAATTACGACTTTTTATACCGAAAATATGCCAATTACTGAAAACGGCGATGGGTCATATTTTGCCCAAACCCCCCCCTGCAGTTTTCAAAATGTCTGAAATGTCGGAAATTTGACTCCTGAGCGTGATTTTTGAGCCAAATTCTGACTCTCTGCACCTAATTTTAGTTTCAAATTACGACGTTTCATACCGAAAATATGCCAATTACTCAAAACGGCAATGGGTCATATTTTGCCCAAACCCCCCTGCAGTTTTTAAAATGTCTGAAATGTCGGAAATTTGGCTCCTGAGCGTGATTTTTGAGCCGAATTCTGACTCTCTGCACTTATTTTCAGTTTCAAATTACGACGTTTCATACCGAAAATATGCACATTACTGAACACGGCGATTGGTCATATTTTGCACAAACCCCCCTGCAGTTTTCAAAATGTCTGAAATGTCGGAAATTTGACTCCTAAGCGTGATTTTTGAGCCGAATTCTGACTCTCTGCACCTATTTTCAGTTTCAAATTACGACGTTTCATACCGAAAATATGCCAATTACTGAAAACGGCGATGGGTCATATTTTGCCCAAACCCCCCTGCAGTTTTTAAAATGTCTGAAATGTCGGAAATTTGGCTCCTGAGTGTGATTTTGAGCCGAGTTCTGACTCTCTGCACCTATTTTCAGTTTCATATTACGACGTTTCATACCGAAAATATGCACATTACTGAAAACAGCGATGTGTCATATTTTGCCCAAACCCCCCTGCAGTTTTTTAAATGTCTGGAATGTCCGAAATTTGACTCCTGAGCGTGATTTTTGAGCCGAATTCTGACTCACTGCATCTATTTTTATTTTCAAAATACGAACTTTCATACCGAAAATATGCCAATTACTGAAAACGGTGATGGGTCGTATTTTGCCCAAACGCCCCTGCAGTTTTCAAACTGTCTGAAATGTCGAAAATTTGACCCCTGAGCGTGATTTTTTATCCGAATTCTGACTCTCTACACCTGTTTTCAGTTTCAAATTACGACTTTTTATACCGAAAATATGCCAATTACTGAAAACGGCGATGGGTCATATTTTGCCCAAATCCCCCTGCAGTTTTCAAAATGTCTGAAAATTGACTCCTAAGCGTGATTTTTGAGCCGAATTCTGACTCTCTGCACCTATTTTCAGTTTCAAATTACGACGTTTCATACCGAAAATATGCCAATTACTGAAAATGGCGATGGGTCATATTTTGCCCAAACTCCCCCTGCAGTTTTCAAAATGTCTGAAATGTCGGAAATTTGACTCCTGAGCGTGATTTTTGAGCCAAATTCTGACTCTCTGCACCTATTTTTAGTTTCAAATTACGACGTTTCATACCGAAAATATGCCAATTACTGAACACGGCGATTGGTCATATTTTGCACAAACCCCCCTGCAGTTTTCAAAATGTCTGAAATGTCGGAAATTTGACACCTAAGCGTGATTTTTGAGCCGAATTCTGACTCTCTGCAGCTATTTTCAGTTTCAAATTACAACGTTTCATACCGAAAATATGCCAATTACTGAAAACGGCGATGGGTCATATTTTGCCCAAACCCCCCTGCAGTTTTTAAAATGTCTGAAATGTCGGAAATTTGACTCCTGACCGTGAGTTTGGAGCTGAATTCTGACTCTCTGCACCTATTTTCAGTTTCAAATTACGACGTTTCATACCGAAAATATGCCAATTACTGAAAACGGCGATGGGTCATATTTTGCCCAAACCCCCCTGCAGTTTTTAAAATGTCTGAAATGTCGGAAATTTGACTCCTGAGCGTGATTTTTGAGCCGAATTCTGACTCTCTGCACCTATTTTCAGTTTCAAATTACGACGTTTCATACCGAAAATATGCCAATTACTGAAAACGGCGATGGGTCATATTTTGCCCAAACCCCCCCCTGCAGTTTTCAAAATGTCTGAAATGTCGGAAATTTGACTCCTGAGCGTGATTTTTGAGCCAAATTCTGACTCTCTGCACCTAATTTTAGTTTCAAATTACGACGTTTCATACCGAAAATATGCCAATTACTCAAAACGGCAATGGGTCATATTTTGCCCAAACCCCCCTGCAGTTTTTAAAATGTCTGAAATGTCGGAAATTTGGCTCCTGAGCGTGATTTTTGAGCCGAATTCTGACTCTCTGCACTTATTTTCAGTTTCAAATTACGACGTTTCATACCGAAAATATGCACATTACTGAAAGCGGCGATGGGTCATATTTTGCCCAAACCCCCTGCAGTTTTTAAAATGTCTGAAATGTCGGAAATTTGACTCCTGAGCGTGATTTTTGAGCCGAATTCTGACTCTCTGCATCTATTTTTATTTTCAAAATACGACGTTTCATACCGAAAATATGCCAATTACTGTAAACGGCGATGGTTCATATTTTGCCCAAACCCCCCTGCAGTTTTCAAAATGTCTGAAATGTCGGAAATTTGACTCCTGAACGTGATTTTTTATCTAAATTCTGTCTCTCTGCACCTATTTTCAGTTTCAAATTACGACTTTTCATACCGAAAATATGCCAATTACTGAAAACGGCGATGGGTCATATTTTGCCCAAATCCCCCTGCAGTTTTCAAAATGTCTGAAATGTCGAAAATTTGACTCCTGAACGTGATTTTTTATCCGAATTCTGACTCTCTACACCTGTTTTCAGTTTCAAATTACGACTTTTTATACCGAAAATATGCCAATTACTGAACACGGCGATTGGTCATATTTTGCACAAACACCCCTGCAGTTTTCAAAATGTCTGAAATGTCGGAAATTTGACTCCTAAGCGTGATTTTTGAGCCGAATTCTGACTCTCTGAACCTATTTTCAGTTTCAAATTACGACGTTTCATACCGAAAATATGCCAATTACTAAAAACGGCGATGGGTCATATTTTGCCCAAACCCCCCTGCAGTTTTTAAAATGTCTGAAATGTCGGAAATTTGACTCCTGACCGTGATTTTTGAGCTGAATTCTGACTCTCTGCACCTATTTTCAGTTTCAAATTACGAGGTTTCATACCGAAAATATGCCAATTACTGAAATCGGCGATGGGCCATATTTTGCCCAAACCCCCCTGCAGTTTTTAAAATGTCTGAAATGTCGGAAATTTGACTCCTGAGCATGATTTTTGAGCCGAATTCTGACTCTCTGCACCTATTTTCAGTTTCAAATTACGACGCTTCATACCGAAAATATGCCAATTACTGTAAACGGCGATGGGTCATATTTTGCCCAAATCCCCCTGCAGTTTTCAAAATGTCTGAAGTGTCGGAAATTTGACTCCTGAGCCTGATTTTATATCCGAATTCTGACTCTCTGCAACTTTTTTCAGTTTCAAATTACGACTTTTTATACCGAAAATATGCCAATTACTGAAAACGGCGATGGGTCATATTTTGCCCAAACCCCCCCCCTGCAGTTTTCAAAATGTCTGAAATGTCGGAAATTTGACTCCTGAGCGTGATTTTTGAGCCGAATTCTGACTCTCTGCACTTATTTTCAGTTTCAAATTACGACGTTTCATACCGAAAATATGCACATTACTGAAAACGGCGATTGGTCATATTTTGCCCAAACCCCCTGCAGTTTTTAAAATGTCTGAAATGTCGGAAATTTGACTCCTGAGCATGATTTTTGAGCCGAATTCTGACTCTCTGCACCTATTTTTATTTTCAAAATACGACGTTTCATACCGAAAATATGCCAATTACTGTAAACGGTGATGGGTCATATTTTGCCCAAACCCCCCTGCAGTTTTCAAAATGTCTGAAATGTCGGAAATTTGACACCTGGGCGTGATTTTTTATCCGAATTCTGTCTCTCTGCACCTATTTTCAGTTTCAAATTACGACTTTTCATACCGAAAATATGCCAATTACTGAAAACGGCGATGGGTCATATTTTGCCCAAACCCCCCTGCAGTTTTCAAAATGTCTGAAATGTCGGAAATTTGACTCCTGACCGTGAGTTTGGAGCTGAATTCTGACTCTCTGCACCTATTTTCAGTTTCAAATTACGACGTTTCATACCGAAAATATGCCAATTACTGAAAACGGCGATGGGTCATATTTTGCCCAAACCCCCCTGCAGTTTTTAAAATGTCTGAAATGTCGGAAATTTGACTCCTGAGCGAGATTTTTGAGCCGAATTCTGACTCTCTGCACCTATTTTCAGTTTCAAATTACGAAGTTTCATACCGAAAATATGCCAATTACTGAAAACGGCGATGGGTCATATTTTGCCCAAACCCCCCCCTGCAGTTTTCAAAATGTCTGAAATGTCGGAAATTTGACTCCTGAGCGTGATTTTTGAGCCAAATTCTGACTCTCTGCACCTAATTTTAGTTTCAAATTACGACGTTTCATACCGAAAATATGCCAATTACTCAAAACGGCAATGGGTCATATTTTGCCCAAACCCCCCTGCAGTTTTTAAAATGTCTGAAATGTCGGAAATTTGGCTCCTGAGCGTGATTTTTGAGCCGAATTCTGACTCTCTGCACTTATTTTCAGTTTCAAATTACGACGTTTCATACCGAAAATATGCACATTACTGAAAGCGGCGATGGGTCATATTTTGCCCAAACCCCCTGCAGTTTTTAAAATGTCTGAAATGTCGGAAATTTGACTCCTGAGCGTGATTTTTGAGCCGAATTCTGACTCTCTGCACCTATTTTTATTTTCAAAATACGACGTTTCATACCGAAAATATGCCAATTACTGTAAACGGCGATGGTTCATATTTTGCCCAAACCCCCCTGCAGTTTTCAAAATGTCTGAAATGTCGGAAATTTGACTCCTGAACGTGATTTTTTATCTAAATTCTGTCTCTCTGCACCTATTTTCAGTTTCAAATTACGACTTTTCATACCGAAAATATGCCAATTACTGAAAACGGCGATGGGTCATATTTTGCCCAAATCCCCCTGCAGTTTTCAAAATGTCTGAAATGTCGAAAATTTGACTCCTGAACGTGATTTTTTATCCGAATTCTGACTCTCTACACCTGTTTTCAGTTTCAAATTACGACTTTTTATACCGAAAATATGCCAATTACTGAACACGGCGATTGGTCATATTTTGCACAAACCCCCCTGCAGTTTTCAAAATGTCTGAAATGTCGGAAATTTGACTCCTAAGCGTGATTTTTGAGCCGAATTCTGACTCTCTGAACCTATTTTCAGTTTCAAATTACGACGTTTCATACCGAAAATATGCCAATTACTAAAAACGGCGATGGGTCATATTTTGCCCAAACCCCCCTGCAGTTTTTAAAATGTCTGAAATGTCGGAAATTTGACTCCTGACCGTGATTTTTGAGCTGAATTCTGACTCTCTGCACCTATTTTCAGTTTCAAATTACGAGGTTTCATACCGAAAATATGCCAATTACTGAAAACGGCGATGGGCCATATTTTGCCCAAACCCCCCTGCAGTTTTTAAAATGTCTGAAATGTCGGAAATTTGACTCCTGAGCATGATTTTTGAGCCGAATTCTGACTCTCTGCACCTATTTTCAGTTTCAAATTACGACGTTTCATACCGAAAATATGCCAATTACTGTAAACGGCGATGGGTCATATTTTGCCCAAATCCCCCTGCAGTTTTCAAAATGTCTGAAGTGTCGGAAATTTGACTCCTGAGCCTGATTTTATATCCGAATTCTGACTCTCTGCAACTTTTTTCAGTTTCAAATTACGACTTTTTATACCGAAAATATGCCAATTACTGAAAACGGCGATGGGTCATATTTTGCCCAAACCCCCCCCCCTGCAGTTTTCAAAATGTCTGAAATGTCGGAAATTTGACTCCTGAGCGTGATTTTTGAGCCGAATTCTGACTCTCTGCACTTATTTTCAGTTTCAAATTACGACGTTTCATACCGAAAATATGCACATTACTGAAAACGGCGATTGGTCATATTTTGCCCAAACCCCCTGCAGTTTTTAAAATGTCTGAAATGTCGGAAATTTGACTCCTGAGCATGATTTTTGAGCCGAATTCTGACTCTCTGCACCTATTTTTATTTTCAAAATACGACGTTTCATACCGAAAATATGCCAATTACTGTAAACGGTGATGGGTCATATTTTGCCCAAACCCCCCTGCAGTTTTCAAAATGTCTGAAATGTCGGAAATTTGACACCTGGGCGTGATTTTTTATCCGAATTCTGTCTCTCTGCACCTATTTTCAGTTTCAAATTACGACTTTTCATACCGAAAATATGCCAATTACTGAAAACGGCGATGGGTCATATTTTGCCCAAACCCCCCTGCAGTTTTCAAAATGTCTGAAATGTCGAAAATTTGACTCCTGAACATGATTTTTTATCCGAATTCTGACTCTCTACACCTGTTTTCAGTTTCAAATTACGACTTTTTATACCGAAAATATGCCAATTACTGAACACGGCGATTGGTCATATTTTGCACAAACCCCCCTGCAGTTTTCAAAATGTCTGAAATGTCGGAAATTTGACTCCTAAGCGTGATTTTTGAGCCGAATTCTGACTCTCTGCACCTATTTTCAGTTTCAAATTACGACGTTTCATACCGAAAATATGCACATTACTGAAAACGGCGATGGGTCATATTTTGCCAAAACCCCCCTGCAGTTTTCAAAATGTCTGAAATGTCGGAAATTTGACTCCTGAGCGTGATTTTTTATCCGAATTCTGTCTCTCTGCACCTATTTTTTTTTTCAAAATACGACTTTTCATACCGAAAATATGACAATTACTGTAAACGGCGATGGGTCATATTTTGTCCAAACTCCCCTGCAGTTTTCAAAATGTCTGAAATGTCGGAAATTTGACTCCTGAGCGTGATTTTTTATCCGAATTCTGACTCTCTGCACCTATTTTCAGTTTCAAATTACGACGTTTCATACCGAAAATATGCCAATTACTGGAACCGGCGATGGGTCATATTTTGCCCAAACCCCCCTGCAGTTTTCAAAATGTCTGAAATGTCGGAAATTTTCCTCCTGACCATGATTTTTGAGCCGAATTCTGACTCTCTGCACCTATTTTCAGTTTCAAATTACGACGTTTCATACCGAAAATATGCCAATTACTGAAAACGGCGATGGGTCATATTTTGCCCAAACCCCCCTGCAGTTTTTAAAATGTCTGAAATGTCGAAAATTTGGCTCCTGAGTGTGATTTTTGAGCCGAATTCTGACTCTCTGCACCTATTTTTATTTTCAAAATACGACGTTTCATACCGAAAATATGCCAATTACTGTAAACGGCGATGGGTCATATTTTGCCCAAACCCCCCTGCAGTTTTCAAAATGTCTGAAATGTCGGAAATTTGACTCCTGAGCGTGATTTTTTATCCAAATTCTGTCTCTCTGCACCTATTTTCAGTTTCAAATTACGATTTTCATACCGAAAATATGCCAATTACTGAAAACGGCGATTGGTCATATTTTGCCCAAACTCCCCTGCAGTTTTCAAAATGTCTGAAATGTCGAAAATTTGACTCCTGAGCGTGATTTTTTATCCGAATTCTGACTATCTACACCTGTTTTCAGTTTCAAATTACGACTTTTTATACCGAAAATATGCCAATTACTGAAAACGGCGATTGGTCATATTTTGCCCAAACCCCCCTGCAGTTTTCAAAATGTCTGAAATGTCGGAAATTTGACTCCTAAGCGTGATTTTTGAGCCGAATTCTGACTCTCTGCACCTATTTTCAGTTTCAAATTACGACGTTTCATACCGAAAATATGCCAATTACTGAAAACGGCGATGGGTCATATTTTGCCCAAACCCCCCTGTAGTTTTTAAAATGTCTGAAATGTCGGAAATTTGGCTCCTGAGCGTGATTTTTTATCCGAATTCTGACTCTCTGCACCTATTTTCAGTTTCAAATTACGACGTTTCATACCGAAAATATGCACATTACTGAAAACGGCGATGGGTCATATTTTGCCAAAACCCCCCTGCAGTTTTCAAAATGTCTGAAATGCCGGAAATTTGACTCCTGAGCGTGATTTTTTATCCGAATTCTGTCTCTCTGCACCTATTTTTATTTTCAAAATACGACTTTTCATACCGAAAATATGACAATTACTGTAAACGGCGATGGGTCATATTTTGTCCAAACTCCCCTGCAGTTTTCAAAATGTCGGAAATGTCGGAAATTTGACTCCTGAGCGTGATTTTTTATCCGAATTCTGACTCTCTGCACCTATTTTCAGTTTCAAATTACGACGTTTCATACCGAAAATATGCCAATTACTGTAACCGGCGATGGGTCATATTTTGCCCAAACCCCCCTACAGTTTTCAAAATGTCTGAAGTGTCGGAAATTGGACTCCTGAGCGTGATTTTTTATCCGAATTCTGACTCTCTTCAACTTTTTTCAGTTTCAAATTACGACTTTTTATACCGAAAATATGCCAATTACTGAAAACAGCGATGGGTCATATTTTGCCCAAACCCCCCCTGCAGTTTTCAAAATGTCTGAAATGTCGGAAATTTGACTCCTGAGCGTGATTTTTGAGCCAAATTCTGACTCTCTGCACCTATTTTTAGTTTCAAATTACGAAGTTTCATACCGAAAATATGCCAATTACTGAAAACGGCAATGGGTCATATTTTGCCCAAACCCCCCTGCAGTTTTTAAAATGTCTGAAATGTCGGAAATTTGGCTCCTGAGCGTGATTTTTGGCCGAATTCTGACTCTCTGCACCTATTTTCAGTTTCAAATTACGACGTTTCATACCGAAAATATGCACATTACTGAAAACGGCGATGGGTCATATTTTGCCCAAACCCCCTGCAGTTTTTAAAATGTCTGAAATGTCGGAAATTTGACTCCTGAGCGTGATTTTTGAGCCGAATTCTGACTCTCTGCACCTATTTTCAGTTTCAAAATACGACGTTTCATACCGAAAATATGCCAATTACTGTACACGGCGATGGGTCATATTTTGCCCAAACCCCCCTGCAGTTTTCGAAAGTCTGAAATGTCGGAAATTTGACTCCTGAGCGTGATTTTTTATCCAAATTCTGTCTCTCTGCACCTATTTTCAGTTTCAAATTACGACTTTTCATACCGAAAATATGCCAATTACTGAAAACGGCGATGGGTCATATTTTGCCCAAACCCCCCTGCAGTTTTTAAAATGTCTGAAATGTCGGAAATTTGGCACCTGAGTGTGATTTTTGAGCTGAATTCTGACTCTCTGCACCTATTTTCAGTTTCAAATTACGACATTTCATACCGAAAATATGCACATTACTGAAAACGGCGATGGGTCATATTTTGCCAAAACCCCCCTGCAGTTTTCAAAATGTCTGAAATGTCGGAAATTTGACTCCTGAGCGTGATTTTTTATCGGAATTCTGTCTCTCTGCACCTATTTTCAGTTTCAAATTACGACTTTTCATACCGAAAATATGCCAATTACTGAAAACGGCGATGGGTCATATTTTGCCCAAACCCCCCTGCAGTTTTCAAAATGTCTGAAATGTCGGAAATTTGACTCCTGAGCGTGATTTTTGAGCCAAATTCTTGTAACACGGGTTAGGTTCCTCACTCTTTACTTCCTTCTTTCTACTCCCTCTACCCGTATTCTTACTTATTATTTCTAAACCAAGGGACCCCAAAACTTTTAACAAAGCCAACTCCACGCCACGTGGTCCTAAGACGATTGACCGACTTAGGATTCTACACCCAGTATGACGTGACCTAAGCTCTGCACAAAACCCTAGAGTCACCTCTGCTGCCACCACCAGACCAGTAATACAAGAGCAATGATCGAGGTCTGGATCGATCACGCTAATTAATCAACCTAGGGGCTTGATCCCCACTATAAACGATGACCTTGAGTGTGGAATAAATTACACGGTAATGATAATTCCGATTCGATGTTAGAATCGGCGCCCAATGCAACTCTGCCTCGTGTGGACCACGTGACCAGGACAAGTATACACATAAAACACATGGAAACAATAAAATGCAAATTAATAACAAATTTAATTTATTAAAAGAAAACTAAAACAAAATCTAAATATGTTCACTCCCTATTACTTTAACACTCCCTACTTGACCTGAGTGGCAAATGAGAAGACTATTTCTATAATTAACAATAGCAACTATACCTTGGGCGACCAGCTAGATGTCTTGGCTGGTCTAGGGGAGAGGTAAGATGTTTGACCTCTCCTAGCTGCTTCCGTGACCACACTGAACTCTCTCTTGTCTGGTCTACCCCAGACTAGAACATTGTATTGTTCCGCATCGCTTACCCAGTTACTTTAGCAAGGTTAAGTTATAACAATTAAACTCTGTTTGTACTGAATTGATCCAGACTGGTTGAATTATTTTACTGAATTAAATTACAAACATCTAACGGCAGAGCTGTTCCCGATCACAAAAATGGTTATTAAAACTTTGAGAAATAGTAGACCTGTCAACCCCTGATGACCTATGACCGCCGGTCACTCCGCCTCAAAAGTTAGATCTGATTCGTGACGTCACTGATGGTGACTTAAACTCAATAATTAGAATACTCTTGATATTGTATCCAGTACTATTATACAATACAATTTTAATGCAAAATGAATAAAGGCTAATTTTCTCTAAATTGCTGAATACTATAGGATGGTTCATTATACGCAGCTATGAACAAAGCGTTGGTTATTTCCACCGCGAATTCCCCTGGGGGTCAGGTCACCATGCGGCTCAGCTTCCCATTCTCTTTTGTCGATAAACCACTCTGGATAATTCTTACAACAGCCTAGTTTGTTACAACCCCCCCCCGCACAAGCACTTAGTAAACCTTGTTAATTTGTTAAAATTCACGAGGTTTAGTATCCAAACCCACAATTCAACTCATGCCACAAACAAAAGCTAACCTAACTAATAAAATTTGACAAATAATAGTCCAACATCATAATGAACATGTTCATATTTCATAAATTTCTCAGCTGTCAACTGACAGCAATCCTCTAATATCAGGAAACATACATCCTACCCTTACTGACATAGCTAAATAACATGTCCCTACTCTACCATCAAAAACTAGCTATTAAACTCTCTTGGCTCTTCACTAGCCAAGTCCATGTGTCCTCTAGAGCCGGCCACACCGTGCTCAAACAAACATTAAAGTTATAAGTTCAGACTGAACTTTGTCATCCGGGAGCGTACTACGGAACTATCAAGTTCACATCCGTGTACTAACCACTCCCCATCAATGTCAACCTTGACATGTTAAGGAACACACCTAACGTTTATTACATGTATCTAAAAATAAAAATTCCTATACTATATCACAGGTTACGGCTGACTGTACAGCCAAGTGTTCTCACTCACTAGAAGTGTCAATGTTTATATTGGTCCGCCTCTCCTGTGTTCAAACATTCTGAAAAAAATAGCACAACATAATTTTCCATAACCGTTTGTTCTGGGCTGAGACAATTACACAGGGGCTTCGATTTTGATTACTGACCAATTTATAGAGCAAAATTCATATATTATACCAGAATTATTTTAAATCTGTTTTTCAACATTTATAAAGAATTGATTCTAACTCTGTTTTTCAACATTTAAACAAAAGTGTCCAGATGTTCTTTACACAGATGTTCAGAGCCACTTTGTTGTTTGTATCAATTGTTCATATTGAGTAATCGAAAAAAAAAAAAAATCGATGCTGCTGGATGCTGAATGTAGTCGCTGACGATGACGGTGTCGATCTTGCTTCTTCTCATGTGTAGACATCAATACCTGGTCCTCTTGTACTCCCATCCGGTACTACTGAATGACGACAGAGTGTAGTAGAGCTGAGTGCCAAGTGACAGCTGTAGAATACTGTCACTTCGGCCATTAATCTTGCTCTCGACAGTCCACACGCCTTCGTATCAATCACAGTTCACACGGTAGTCTTGATGTTAAACTTGACGTCGCAGATGACCACAGCAGAGCAGGACTGGATGTACCAACGGTGTCTCTTAGCAGGAGTGATGTTAGAAGGTCGTAGAGGCGGGTTGCTTGTTTGCAGAACAGGTGAATCTCGTCTTCCATCATTGCTCACGTCATCTCAGGCGTTTCTTGATGTCACCAGGTTACTAGGCCGTAAACACCAACTGTGCATACCCTCGTACCGCCGACTTTAGGCCAAAGGAGACAATTTTGCGACCTTCTATTGGCGAGTCCCGGTACTCTGTAGGGAAACCGTGCCTTCCACCTGTGACCGCCTTACTTCTGCTTTCTTGTTACTTCAGATGACGTAATCATTAATCTTCCGGCGAAATTCCTGAGTACCGCTACGTGCTTTCCATTTCTTGACCTCTCCTCCAACACTGCTGGAATGACTGCAGTCTTGATGACGCAGCAGGTGGGTATTGGTGATCTCGAGACAGCTACCCCCGGCGTTGTATGGCACCTCCGGTGACTGCTATAATGTGGACAGCTCGCTGGCCCTGACAACCTCGTTAGTGACGTGAGGCGTCGGCCGGGTGACTCTTGGACAGTCACTCATCCCCAAAGTAACTGATGTATGGGTTACTGGGTCTGGTGGGGGGAGGGCTTTGTGTAACGTGCCTCCCCCCTCGGTCTTTACAGACAAGGGTTCACGTGTGGCTGGAACAACTGGGTCGGTGTACCAATCAGACCTGGGAACAGACAGACACAACACAGCGGAAGCATAGATATACTCTGGGTTTGGTGGAGGTGGAACCCCAGAGCACGGTAAAAGTTGCTACCTGAGTCAAGTATAGACATAGTACATCTCATTGCCTTTACAGGAAAATCTAATGAATACTAAATTATACTAACCAAGGAAGTTACTTTACTGTATAGCGCGAGATCTCGTCACCATAGGGTGGCGAGACTGCACCTGACTACTGATGAGCGATGACAGAGGGTCATCCTCATCTTCTGACTCGTCGGTGAAGCCATGAGTCAGCACTGCTGAGTCAGGAACTAGACCCGCTGAAGGCAGTTCTAATTCCTCTCTAGCATGATAATGTTTCAATTTATTTACATGAATTGTCCTTTCCACCTGGTCCTCGAACACTCCTTTTATAACAAGATTAACCGGCCCCGCCCTTTTAATTACTCTATATGGTCCTCGCCACCTCGGAGCTAGTTTCCTGCTCTGATTGGCGGGCGCAGCCTCATTCACTCTCAATACGAGGCTTCCTTCCTTCAACTCAAGAGGGCGCACTTTCTTGTCATAAAAATGAGCATACCGAGTCCGTGCCTTCTTGGACGCTTCAGCTGCAATATTCCATGCATTTCTCATTTTACCCAGGACCTCTGAAGGATAGTCCTCCCCGTATGCAACATTATGTCTGTTAAGCAGACCTGACGGGAAATTGCATGAATTACCAGTAAACAAATGAAGTGGTTGGGTGTTAATTGATTGGTGGATGGCAGTATTCAAGGCGAACTGAACATAGGGTAGGTGTTCATCCCAGGTGTTTGCATCATGTTCAGCAAGGATTGCAAGCATATCCTTGACTGAACGATTAGTCCGTTCCGTCATTCCGTTTGCTTGTGGGTGGTAGGCCGTTGTAAAAGCCGAAGTTGTCTCTAAAATCTTACAAACTTCTCTAAATATATTCCCATTGAATTCTTGACCCCGGTCAGAGACTAAAACTTTAGGAGGTCCGAATACAGTAACGAACCTACGCAAGAACGCATCTGCAACCGTACGAGAATCCTTCTGAGGTAATGCAACTAGTGTAGTGTATCTAGACAGATGGTCAACTAGCACCAACACGTATCTGTTACCCGCATGACTGTGGTGTAAATCAATCAGATCGGCCCCCACACGATCTAACGGTTCACGAATTTCAGGAAATTCCTGAAGTGGGGCTTGTACCTTAAGGGTACCTTTCCTCCTCTGGCAACGAGGGCACGACTTCACGAAATTGATTACCTCAGAAAGTAATCCTGGAAAATAAAATAGAGACTTTGCTTTTAAGTGCGTTTTAAAGATCCCCGGATGCCCTGCAATTTTTGAAGCATGTGCGAGCTTTAACGCTGATGACCGCAACGCGTCCGGAATAACTAGCTGAAATACTGCCCTATCATTCTGGCTATTAACATAATACAGGACGCCCTGTTTCATTTCAAAATCATGTATAGGTAAATTCTTTTTCTTTTTGGGGTATTTTCCTCCCTCTAAATACTCAATAATCTCTTTCCATCTAGGCTCGTTCATCTGGTATTCTCTCATTTTATCCGATGGAATGGTTTCAATATTTTCACTAATCTGCATTGCCGCTATATTTCTACTTAGCGTATCTGGCACAACATGTGCTGGACCAGGCTTGTACAAGATCTGGAATGAGTGGGCCGAAAGTTCGTGAGACCAGCGTGACATTCGTGGGCATTTCGTTCGCTTTTTAAATATGTGTGTTAACGCTCGATGGTCTGTGTAGATTACAAAATGCCGCTGAAATAGGTAAGGCTCGAAATACCTAACTGATTCTACTACTGCCAGTGCCTCCTGATCCGTAGCTGAATAACGAACTTCAGGTCCTTTGACCTTCCTACTGAAATAGGCTACTGGATGGGGTAAATTATCTGCGTCTCGCTGAATTAAGCACCCGCCAATAGCAATACCGCTGGCGTCAGTGTGCACTTCCCACTCTTTCTCAAAATCAGGAATAGCCAATACCGGTGTCGTGATTAGTTGGTCTTTCAGTTTGCGATAGGCCTCGTCATGTTCAGATTTCCACACAAACTTCGCATTTTTCTTTGTCAGATCAGTCAGGGGTGCTGAAAGGCCCGCGAAACCTTCAATGTGACGACGAAAATATCCGGCCGCCCCCAGAAACCTACGCACGTCCTTTGCTGTCCTTGGAGTAGGCATGTCAGCAATGGCGCGGCAAGAATCTGGGTCAGGTCGGATACCGTCTGGGCACACCTGGAACCCCAGAAATTTGAATTTCTGAGCCGCCAGGGTGCACTTCTGAACATTCAGCCTGAAACCTGCCTGATCTAACAACTTCAAAGTCTCAGTCAAGTCCTGCAGGTGTTCCTCAAACGTCCTGGAATATATCACAACATCATCCAGGTACGCTAAAGAATGCCTACCCAGTACCGGACTAAGGATAAAGTTGATGGCCCTCTGAAACGACGAAGGCGCTGTCTTCAAACCAAACGGCATCCTACGGAATTGATAAGTGTGCCTACCATCCGAGAATGCTGTTTTTTCCCTATCCTGTTCTGCCACCGGGATCGCCCAATACGCCGATTTTGCGTCAAGAGTTGAGAAATACTTAGCAGCACCAAATTGATCTATTATCTCCTGTATTCGGGGCAACGGATACACATCACCCTTAGTTAGTTCGTTCACCTTCCGGTAGTCAACACAGAAACGATAACTACCGTCCGGTTTCCGAACTAGCACAACAGGAGAGAGCCACGGTGACGTACTAGGCTCTATCACGCCCTGTCTCAACATTTTCTGGCACTCCTCCCTGATAATGTTCTTTGCCTGTTCCGGCAACCTCCACTGTCTTGTGTACACAGGCAAATGGTCACCAGTTGGAATGGTGTGCTCGATCTTATCAAGGAGACCAATCTGGTCATCCTCTGTCGCAAACAGTTTCGGGAATTTTCGTAAAACTCCTCTCAGTGCCTTCCTATCCGCCTGTGCAACATGTTGCAAATCAAGTGCTGAAATTAATTTTTCCACTTCCTCTACATTCTGTGCAACATTTCTCGTCTGGTATTGTACTTTGGATGGTGTTTTAGTGTTCAACATATTTAGTGCACTACATTGTGCAGTGACGGCTGGCGTCTCAGCTGACTCATGGTGAAAGATTTCTGTGTCCTCCACCATGGTTCCCTGAGATACCCGATCACCTGCCCTGAAGCGAAAAGTCTTATGTGAAAGATTGACAACTGGAATGAGTGCACCTTTATCGAGCACTACAACTAAGTGATGAGGAATTAATAAACTATCACATCTCCCAGCCACCTGAAGGGTGGTACCTGGTTGTATGTGACGTCCCACGGCTACTTTAATAAATTTAACAGAATGTGGTGGGCAACTCTGTTTGGTCAATGCATGCAAGGCGCATGACCTCTTAACTGTGTCTGGAAGAGACTTAAAAATCAATTTTGGATAGTGCGCATTATATTTCAGCTTCCTCTTAATTGAAGCTACAACTGGGGGATGGTCGATCATCTCCACTGGGTAGGAAGTCTGTCCCAACTGCAACCTGCAGTTCCTCGCCCCTTTTTGAGCAGACAAGGAATAATCAAATCGCGACAGAAAATCAGTTCCCATTAAGATGTGACCAGGAAAATCAAGGTTCTCTACGATCGCACATGTGTGAGGCTGCAATTCCCCATCAATTTCAAAATTAACTGTACCTTGACCTACGATCTCAATCTTTTCCCCATTGACTGCTGTTAATGTCTTTGCGCAACGTTGAAGACGTGCATACTTAAAATTGCTGAAGGCTGACTTTTTAATTACTGTTGCCTGGCTTCCTGTATCAACAAAAGCTGTCAATCTCACACCTTCCACTTTCACCTCAAAAGTAGGCCTACCCTCACTAGGAGCCTGCTTTCATGCTTTCGTAATAGTGACTTTACAGTCCCTCTGTATGTGCCCACGCATCCCGCAGGAGTAACACCTACGCGGATCCCTGTTGTTACCCCGCGCAGGGTGGCTCGAACTTGCCGCTGAGGGCTGCCTCCTGCTTGATGAACCCGCGCCACAGTGACTCGGCTTGGCTCCCTCGCCTTTACTTACCGCCTCTACGTATGGCGACAACTGAGTGCCCGATGTCCCTGCGCGCGTCCGCCTGTCTAGGGCTGTGGCGGCCTGTTGGACTAGGTCTTCATAACTCACACCCGCTCTCCCCGCAAGGAACAATGGCCCCATATCGGAAGGTAACGTTTTGCAGAACAACTCTGTAGCGAATTGCTCTGCCTGACTCGAATCGAACCCCAGTTCCTTAGTGAGGTCGTCAACCCTTCTCTTTAATATTGACCCGAAATCCTTGACAGTGCTTCGGTCATCCCTCTTAAGTGACTCGAGATAAAAGTAAGCCTCATCCTCCGAAACCCTGTCTTTGAATCTGCCCCTAATCGCTTGGACAAACTGAGGCCAAGATGTCAGGTGCTGAAACTCTGTAAATCCCGCCAGTGGACCGGCTACGTGCACGCAAGCCCCCATAGCGAGAGCAATTTTCGATCTATCCCCCGGGACAGCTTCCAGCATCGAACCAATTTCACAAAGCCAGTCTTCCACCTGGCGGTTGCGTTCCACCTTAATGAGCGACAACTCCCTACCTCTGAGTGTCGGCAGAGTCAACTTGGGAATCAGACTCACAAGTCCCTCTGCATGTGACGCGGAGCTACTGGCAGTGGGTGGGTCCCGGGGTTGGGGACTGGGTTGAGGTTGGGGTTTGGCCTGAGGTATGGTGTGGGTGGCCTCGGGTTGGGGTGTGGATTGAGGTTGGGGTTGAGGCTGAGGTATGGTGTGGGTGGCCTCGGGTTGGGGTGTGGATTGAGGTTGGGGTTGAGGCTGAGGTATGGTGTGGGTGGCCTCGGGTTGGGGTGTGGATTGAGGTTGGGGTTGAGGCTGAGGTATGGTGTGGGTGGCCTCGGGTTGGGGTGTGGATTGAGGTTGGGGTTGAGGCTGAGGTATGGTGTGGGTGGCCTCGGGTTGGGGTGTGGATTGAGGTTGGGGTTGAGGCTGGTGTATGGTGTGGGTGGCCTCGGGTTGGGGTGTGGATTGAGGTTGGGGTTGAGGCTGAGGTATGGTGTGGGTGGCCTCGGGTTGGGGTGTGGATTGAGGTTGGGGTGGGTATGGGGTGGCCTGGGGTTGGAATGGGTATGGGGTGGCCTGGGGTTGGAATGGGTATGGGTATGGGTATGGGGTGGCCTGGGGTTGGAATGGGTATGGGGTGGCCTGGGGTTGGAATGGGTATGGGTATGGGAACTGAGGATGGGGTTGGTATGGGAATTGAGGATGGGGTAGGTATGGGAGGTGGGGTTGGGGTTGTTGTAGTGACGGATGAGGTGTACCTAGGTGTTGTGGGTGCTGTGGTATTGGTGTTATGTTGGGTAGTTCCTGCTGTTGGTGTGGTTGTTCATGTTCCCGTTGAACGGGTTGCTGTTCTCTACCGAGCGAAGTGGGACGTCCTGCCATACTAACTGAGGCCCCCTGTCTGCCCTGCTGGCATGGCGTCGATGTTCTTTGTGGGGGAACCCAAGACGGCTCTCCCCACTCATGGGACGACTCCTCGCAAGACTCCCCACTCATGTCAATAATAGTATCGCGACTGGGATGGAAAGATACCCTCGACTGCCCAGTCCCATGCAGAACCCGTGAACTCGTCGCTTCAGTCCCACTGACCCCACCTGTGGTGCCAGTTGAGCTACCTGAGCGATCCCCAGTGGTGTCGGAAGAGGTTCTATCCTCTACACTCCCATTCCCACTGGTCCCTACTGACTGGTCATTATCTGGGTTAAACATTTTCTGTGATTCCTGGTGTGCCACGTCTCTTCTAAACTACCCTTTAGTACACCCTCGACCCGGACTCACTACAACCGTGATCTTACACAAATAAAAAAAAATCACAACTCTATTCTAAGAAAAAAACTACTAAATTCCCAAAATAGGAAATACAACGATTTATCGAGAGAATCGCTGAAGTGAATCCAATGAATGAGTGTCTGCCCCGCACTCGTGTCTGACCGTGAAATATTCCACAGTTCTATTGCTGAAACCTAAGTCCTTTACGTTAAAAAAATTAAAGAATCTAATTTATATAAAACAATTTAAATGATACCGCAACTAACGCGCAGCACTCGTGATGGATTAATAAAGAATATTTACTGTACTTGAATACTAAGCGCGCTTGAAGTGAGCAGCGTGGCCACTGATGACTGGTGGAGCGGGACCAGCTGCGCTGAAAAAACTAAGTCCCGCGCTTTTTCGCTTAAACGCTGAAAAATCAAAATTTTTGTTCTGAAGGAAAATAACTAGTTTTACGTTAATAAACCGCTCTAGCGATTAATATAGACACCCAGGACCTATATATGCTTACCGAAATTGACTTTTTATCAAAAACTGCGTTTTTACTCAATTGCTGGACTCTGCCAATTTTTCTGACTCCGAGGGAAAAATATTCTATCACCCCAAATATCACAAAACTCGTTTAATTCACAAAAATTTTGGTTTCTCGTCCCCAGATATAAATACGTTATTATTTACTACTGACGTTGTATGCAGAACAATACTGACACTTCGGGCGGTTTCAACACTCACTAATTCGAATTTTCGTCAAAATCCGAGATTTTCACCTCAAATGGACTCTGACAAAATTACAACACGATTTTCTCGAAAAATAACTAAATTCGGCAAAAATGTAATTATCACTGTTTAATGCTTTACGAACAGAATTACGTCCCTTGCGCGCACTAGAGAGTAATACTGACCCAGAATATACACGAAACATGAAAATTAGAATTTCCGCCAAAAAGTCAGATTCTAGCCCAAGCTGGACTTAGAAAATTTTCCACCTACGTTTCTACTGAAAACAGAATTCTAAGTCTACAAACACAATTCTACCGTCTTACTGGTAAAAACTAGAAAATATCACGCGCATCGACTGGGGAATCCTAATGACGCCCAGATCATACACGTGACCCACGAATACAAATTAATTACAGTTAACGACTTTCCGACATCGACTTAGCCGAAAACTTATCCCAAAATACTTAGACATATTCCGCGGACAAATAACATTTACACGCAACTTACTATCCCTTAAACTCCTTCACTTATCTATCGTGACCGACATATAGCCCTAAGTCCAGAGGATTAACTACACTCTAGCAACAACGCCTCTGACTTAGACTAATACAACAGGGAATAGGAAAACTTAACGTACGCACTTAGCCTAATATGCAAGAAAACGCTAAACACTTGGGAAAAAATTTTAACCGGGGATTGAATTTAGGGGAAAAAATTAATCTAGAACAACGCAAATAAACGGAAATTACTTTATAAATTGAAGTATACTTAATTCAAAAATGCACTCGACTTAATCTTATAATTGTTCCTACCGGCTCGCCGTACCACACCTAGCCTAGAGGCCACACCATCTAGGTTCCAACAGAGCGACACGCAGCTTTCAGCAACAATTATGACTAGGGACGACTCAACCTCCACTAAGTGTGCGATCACTTAGTTGTTGAATCGCTGCTAGGTAGGTTACTAGTCCGTCCCTCGGAGGCCGCAACGCCCTTCACGGATTACGTTTTTCCTAGCGTTTTGGGTCGTCTAATAACGCCCTCGGACTATCTACTGGCGTCCCATAGATATATCCGCCCCCGACAGCCCTCAAGGAACTGCTGTTGAGAGTATGGTGGCTCCCAACACCTCTGAATTAATTGCAATGGGTCGAGAATGGTACCCAGTCCAATCAACTCGGAGCGGTCTCCTTTTCAATAAATCTAGCTTAACAGCCTAATCTTACTAACTAAACCTTAATCATATCAGCCCGCATGACCCAAGATTCGCCAATCCCCACTCAAACGCACTTGTGGGGCGCACTGCTAATCCTGACCCGCGGCTGTCTCCTTAGCATCCGCGCACGTGTTCGAACGGCTAGACGCGTGAGCCTTTCAACAATTTCAAACAAAATTGTTGAAACCACCGCTGTGCACCATTGTAACACGGGTTAGGTTCCTCACTCTTTACTTCCTTCTTTCTACTCCCTCTACCCGTATTCTTACTTATTATTTCTAAACCAAGGGACCCCAAAACTTTTAACAAAGCCAACTCCACGCCACGTGGTCCTAAGACGATTGACCGACTTAGGATTCTACACCCAGTATGACGTGACCTAAGCTCTGCACAAAACCCTAGAGTCACCTCTGCTGCCACCACCAGACCAGTAATACAAGAGCAATGATCGAGGTCTGGATCGATCACGCTAATTAATCAACCTAGGGGCTTGATCCCCACTATAAACGATGACCTTGAGTGTGGAATAAATTACACGGTAATGATAATTCCGATTCGATGTTAGAATCGGCGCCCAATGCAACTCTGCCTCGTGTGGACCACGTGACCAGGACAAGTATACACACAAAACACATGGAAACAATAAAATGCAAATTAATAACAAATTTAATTTATTAAAAGAAAACTAAAACAAAATCTAAATATGTTCACTCCCTATTACTTTAACACTCCCTACTTGACCTGAGTGGCAAATGAGAAGACTATTTCTATAATTAACAATAGCAACTATACCTTGGGCGACCAGCTAGATGTCTTGGCTGGTCTAGGGGAGAGGTAAGATGTTTGACCTCTCCTAGCTGCTTCCGTGACCACACTGAACTCTCTCTTGTCTGGTCTACCCCAGACTAGAACATTGTATTGTTCCGCATCGCTTACCCAGTTACTTTAGCAAGGTTAAGTTATAACAATTAAACTCTGTTTGTACTGAATTGATCCAGACTGGTTGAATTATTTTACTGAATTAAATTACAAACATCTAACGGCAGAGCTGTTCCCGATCACAAAAATGGTTATTAAAACTTTGAGAAATAGTAGACCTGTCAACCCCTGATGACCTATGACCGCCGGTCACTCCGCCTCAAAAGTTAGATCTGATTCGTGACGTCACTGATGGTGACTTAAACTCAATAATTAGAATACTCTTGATATTGAATCCAGTACTATTATACAATACAATTTTAATGCAAAATGAATAAAGGCTAATTTTCTCTAAATTGCTGAATACTATAGGATGGTTCATTATACGCAGCTATGAACAAAGCGTTGGTTATTTCCACCGCGAATTTCCCTGGGGGTCAGGTCACCATGCGGCTCAGCTTCCCATTCTCTTTTGTCGATAAACCACTCTGGATAATTCTTACAACAGCCTAGTTTGTTACATTCTGACTCTTTGCACCTAATTTTAGTTTCAAATTACGACGTTTCATACCGAAAATATGCCAATTACTCAAAACGGCAATGGGTCATATTTTGCCCAAACCCCCCTGCAGTTTTTAAAATGTCTGAAACGTCGGAAATTTGGCTCCTGAGCGTGATTTTTGAGCCGAATTTTGACTCTCTGCCCTTATTTTCAGTTTCAAATTACGACGTTTCATACCGAAAATATGCACATTACTGAAAACGGCGATGGGTCATATTTTGCCCAAACCCCCTGCAGTTTTTAAAATGTCTGAAATGTCGGAAGTTTGACTCCTGAGCATGATTTTTGAGCCGAATTCTGACTCTCTGCACCTATTTTTATTTTCAAAATAGGACGTTTCATACCGAAAATATGCCAATTACTGTAAACGGCGATGGTTCATATTTTGCCCAAACCCCCCTGCAGTTTTCAAAATGTCTGAAATGTCGGAAATTTGACTCCTGAACGTGATTTTTTATCCAAATTCTGTCTCTCTGCACCTATTTTCAGTTTCAAATTACGACTTTTCATACCGAAAATATGCCAATTACTGAAAACGGCGATGGGTCATATTTTGCCCAAACCCCCCTGCAGTTTTCAAAATGTCTGAAATGTCGAAAATTTGACTCCTGAACGTGATTTTTTATCCGAATTCGGACTCTCTACAACTGTTTTCAGTTTCAAATTACGACTTTTTATACCGAAAATATGCCAATTACTGAACACGGCGATTGGTCATATTTTGCACAAACCCCCCTGCAGTTTTCAAAATGTCTGAAATGTCGGAAATTTGACTCCTAAGCGTGATTTTTGAGCCGAATTCTGACTCTCTGCACCTATTTTCAGTTTCAAATTACGACGTTTCATACCGAAAATATGCCAATTACTGAAAACGGCGATGGGTCATATTTTGCCCAAACCCCCCTGCAGTTTTTAAAATGTCTGAAATGTCGGAAATTTGGCTCCTGAGTGTGATTTTTGAGCTGAATTCTGACTCTCTGCACCTATTTTCAGTTTCAAATTACGACGTTTCATACCGAAAATATGCACATTACGGAAAACGGCGATGGGTCATATTTTGCCCAAACCCCCCTGCAGTTTTCAAAATGTCTGAAATGTCGGAAATTTGACACCAGGGCGTGATTTTTTATCCGAATTCTGTCTCTCTGCACCTATTTTCAGTTTCAAATTACGACTTTTCATACCGAAAATATGCCAATTACTGTAACCGGCGATTGGTCATATTTTGCCCAAACTCCCCTGCAGTTTTCAAAATGTCGGAAATGTCGGAAATTTGACTCCTGAGCGTGATTTTTTATCCGAATTCTGACTCTCTGCACCTATTTTCAGTTTCAAATTACGACTTTTCATACCGAAAATATGCCAATTACTGTAACCGGCGATGGGTCATATTTTGCCCAAACTCCCCTGCAGTTTTCAAAATGTCGGAAATGTCGGAAATTTGACTCCTGAGCGTGATTTTTTATCCGAATTCTGACTCTCTGCACCTATTTTCAGTTTCAAATTACGACTTTTTATAACGAAAATATGCTAATTACTGAAAACGGCGATGGGTCATATTTTGCCCAAACCCCCCTGCAGTTTTCAAAATGTCTGAAATGTCGGAAATTTTCCTCCTGATCATGATTTTTGAGCCGAATTCTGACTCTCTGCACCTATTTTCAGTTTCAAATTACGACGTTTCATACCGAAAATATGCCAATTACTGAAAACGGCGATGGGTCATATTTTGCCCAAACCCCCCCTGCAGTTTTCAAAATGTCTGAAATGTCGGAAATTTGACTCCTGAGCGCTATTTTTGAGCCAAATTCCGACTCTCTGCACCTATTTTTAGTTTCAAATTACGACGTTTCATACCGAAAATATGCCAATTACTGAAAACGGCAATGGGTCATATTTTGCCCAAACCCCCCTGCAGTTTTTAAAATGTCTGAAATGTCGGAAATTTGGCTCCTGAGCGTGATTTTTGAGCCGAATTCTGACTCTCTGCACCTATTTTCAGTTTCAGATTACGACGTTTCATACCGAAAATATGCACATTACTGAAAACGGCGATGGGTCATATTTTGCCCAAACCCCCTGCAGTTTTTAAAATGTCTGAAATGTCGGAAATTTGACTCCTGAGCGTGATTTTTGAGCCGAATTCTGACTCTCTGCACCTATTTTTATTTTCAAAATACGACGTTTCATACCGAAAATATGCCAATTACTGTAAACGGCGATGGGTCATATTTTGCCCAAACCCCCCCCCCCCCCCCCCCTGCAGTTTTCAAAATGTCTGAAATGTCGGAAATTTGACTCCTGAGCGTGATTTTTTATCCAAATTCTGTCTCTCTGCACCTATTTTCAGTTTCAAATTACGACTTTTCATACCGAAAATATGCCAATTACTGAAAACGGCGATGGGTCATATTTTGCCCAAACCCCCCTGCAGTTTTCAAAATGTCTGAAATGTCGAAAATTTGACTCCTGAGCGTGATTTTTTATCCGAATTCTGACTATCTACACCTGTTTTCAGTTTCAAATTACGACTTTTTATACCGAAAATATGCCAATTACTGAAAACGGCGATTGGTCATATTTTGCCCAAACCCCCCTGCAGTTTTCAAAATGTCTGAAATGTCGGAAATTTGACTCCTAAGCGTGATTTTTGAGCCGAATTCTGACTCTCTGCACCTATTTTCAGTTTCAAATTACGAAGTTTCATACCGAAAATATGCCAATTACTGAAAACGGCGATGGGTCATATTTTGCCCAAACCCCCCTGCAGTTTTTAAAATGTCTGAAATGTCGGAAATTTGGCTCCTGAGTGTGATTTTTGAGCTGAATTCTGACTCTCTGCACCTATTTTCAGTTTCAAATTACGACGTTTCATACCGAAAATATGCACATTACTGAAAACAGCGATGGGTCATATTTTGCCAAAACCCCCCTGCAGTTTTCAAAATGTCTGAAATGTCGGAAATTTGACTCCTGAGCGTGTTTTTTTATCCGAATTCTGTCTCTCTGCACCTATTTTCAGTTTCAAATTACGACTTTTCATACCGAAAATATGCCAATTACTGTAAACGGCGATGGGTCATATTTTGCCCAAACTCGCCTGCAGTTTTCAAAATGTCGGAAATGTCGGAAATTTGACTCCTGAGCCTGATTTTTTATCCGAATTCTGACTCTTTGCACCTATTTTCAGTTTCAAATTACGAATTTTTATACCGAAAATATGCCAATTACTGAAAACAACGATGGGTCATATTTTGCCCAAACCCCCCTGCAGTTTTTAAAATGTCTGAAATGTCGGAAATTTGACTCCTAAGCGTAATTTTTGAGCCAAATTCTGACTCTCTGCACCTAATTTTAGTTTCAAATTACGACGTTTCATACCGAAAATATGCCAATTACTCAAAACGGCAATGGGTCATATTTTGCCCAAACCCCCCTGCAGTTTTTAAAATGTCTGAAATGTCGGAAATTTGGCTCCTGAGCGTGATTTTTGAGCCGAATTCTGACTCTCTGCACTTATTTTCATTTTCAAATTACGACGTTTCATACCGAAAATATGCACATTACTGAAAACGGCGATGGGTCATATTTTGCCTAAACCCCCTGCAGTTTTTAAAATGTCTGAAATGTCGGAAATTTGACTCCTGAGCGTGATTTTTGAGCCGAATTCTGACTCTCTGCACCTATTTTTATTTTCAAAATACGACGTTTCATACCGAAAATATGCCAATTACTGTTAACGGCGATGGTTCATATTTTGCCCAAACCCCCCTGCAGTTTTCAAAATGTCTGAAATGTCGGAAATTTGACTCCTGAACGTGATTTTTTATCCAAATTCTGTCTCTCTGCACCTATTTTCAGTTTCAAATTACGAATTTTCATACCGAAAATATGCCAATTACTGAAAACGGCGATGGGTCATATTTTGCCCAAACCCCCCTGCAGTTTTCAAAATGTCTGAAATGTCGAAAATTTGACTCCTGAACGTGATTTTTTATCCGAATTCTGACTCTCTACACCTGTTTTCAGTTTCAAATTACGACTTTTTATACCGAAAATATGCCAATTACTGAACACGGCGATTGGTCATATTTTGCACAAACCCCCCTGCAGTTTTCAAAATGTCTGAAATGTCGGAAATTTGACTTCTGAGCGTGATTTTTGAGCCGAATTCTGACTCTCTGCACCTATTTTCAGTTTCAAATTACGACGTTTCATACCGAAAATATGCCAATTACTGAAAACGGCGATGGGTCATATTTTGCCCAAACCCCCCTGCAGTTTTTAAAATGTCTGAAATGTCGGAAATTTGGCTCCTGAGTGTGATTTTTGAGCTGAATTCTGACTCTCTGCACCTATTTTCAGTTTCAAATTACGACGTTTCATACCGAAAATATGCACATTACGGAAAACGGCGATGGGTCATATTTTGCCCAAACCCCCCTGCTGTTTTCAAAATGTCTGAAATGTCGGAAATTTGACTCCTGGGCGTGATTTTTTATCTGAATTCTGTCTCTCTGCACCTATTTTCAGTTTCAAATTACGACTTTTCATACCGAAAATATGCCAATTACTGTAAACGGCGATGGGTCATATTTTGCCTAAACTCCCCTGCAGTTTTCAAAATGTCGGAAATGTCGGAAATTTGACTCCTGAGCGTGATTTTTTATCCGAATTCTGACTCCCTGCACCTATTTTCAGTTTCAAATGTCGAAAATTTGGCTCCTGAGTGTGATTTTTGAGCCGAATTCTGACTCTCTGCACCTATTTTCAGTTTCAAATTACGACGTTTCATACCGAAAATATGCACATTACTGAAACCGGCAATGGGTCATATTTTGCCCAAACCCCCCTGCAGTTTTCAAAATGTCTGAAATTTGACTCCTAAACGTGATTTTTGAGCCGAATGCTGACTCTCTGCACCTATTTTCAGTTTCAAATTACGACGTTTCATACCGAAAATATGCCAATTACTGAAAACGGCGATGGGTCATATTTTGCCCAAACCCCCCCTGCAGTTTTCAAAATGTCTGAAATGTCGGAAATTTGACTCCTGAGCGTGATTTTTTAGCCAAATTCTGACTCTCTGCACCTATTTTTAGTTTCAAATTACGACGTTTCATACCGAAAATATGCCAATTACTGAAAACGGCAATGGGTCATATTTTGTCCAAACCCCCCTGCAGTTTTCAAAATGTCTGAAATGTCGGAAATTTGGCTCCTGAGCGTGATTTTTGAGCCGAATTCTGACTCTCTGCACCTATTTTCAGTTTCAAATTACGACGTTTCATACCGAAAATATGCACATTACTGAAAACGGCGATGGGTCATATTTTGCCCAAACCCCCCTGCAGTTTTCAAAATGTCTGAAATGTCGGAAATTTGACTCCTGAGCGTGATTTTTTATCCGAATTCTGTCTCTCTGCACCTATTTTCAGTTTCAAATTACGACTTTTCATACCGAAAATATGCCAATTACTGTAAACAGCGATGGGTCATATTTTGTCCAAACTCCCCTGCAGTTTTCAAAATGTCTGAAATGTCGGAAATTTTCCTCCTGAGCGTGATTTTTTATCCGAATTCTGACTCTCTGCACCTATTTTCAGTTTCAAATTACGACGTTTCATACCGAAAATATGCCAATTACTGTAAACGGCGATGGGTCATATTTTGCCCAAACCCCCCTGCAGTTTTCAAAATGTCTGAAGTGTCGGAAATTTGACTCCTGAGCGTGATTTTTTATCCGAATTCTGACTCTGCAACTTTTTTCAGTTTCAAATTACGACTTTTTATACCGAAAATATGCCAATTACTGAAAACGGCGATGGGTCATATTTTGCCCAAACCCCCCCTGCAGTTTTCAAAATGTCTGAAATGTCGGAAATTTGACTCCTGATCGTGATTTTTTATCCGAATTCTGACTCTCTCCACCTATTTTCAGTTTCAAATTACGACTTTTTATACCGAAAATATTCCAATTACTGTAAACGGCGATGGGTCATATTTTGCCCAAACCCCCCTGCAGTTTTCAAAATGTCTGAAATGTCGAAAATTTGACTCCTGAGCGTGATTTTTTATCCGAATTCTGACTATCTACACCTGTTTTCAGTTTCAAATTACGACTTTTTATACCGAAAATATGCCAATTACTGAAAACGGCGATAGGTCATATTTTGCCCAAACCCCCTTGCAGTTTTCAAAATGTCTGAAATGTCGGAAATTTGACTCCTAAGCGTGATTTTTGAGCCGAATTCTGACTCTCTGCACCTATTTTCAGTTTCAAATTACGACGTTTCATACCGAAAATATGCACATTACTGAAAACGGCGATGGGTCATATTTTGCCAAAACCCCCCTGCAGTTTTCAAAATGTCGGAAATGTCGGAAATTTGACTCCTGAGCGTGATTTTTTATCCGAATTCTGTCTCTCTGCACCTATTTTCAGTTTCAAATTACGAATTTTCATACCGAAAATATGCCAATTACTGTAAACGGCGATGGGTCATATTTTGCCCAAACTCCCCTGCAGTTTTCAAAATGTCGGAAATGTCGGAAATTTGACTCTTGAGCCTGATTTTTTATCCGAATTCTGACTCTTTGCACCTATTTTCAGTTTCAAATTACGACTTTTTATACCGAAAATATGCCAATTACTGAAAACAACGATGGGTCATATTTTGCCCAAACCCCCCTGCAGTTTTTAAAATGTCTGAAATGTCGGAAATTTGACTCCTGAGCGTGATTTTTGAGCCGAATTCTGACTCTCTGCACCTATTTTCAGTTTCAAATTACGACTTTTTATACCGAAAATATGCTAATTACTGAAAACGGCGATGGGTCATATTTTGCCCAAACCTCCCTTCAGTTTTCAAAATGTCTGAAATGTCGGAAATTTTCCTCCTGACCGTGATTTTTGAGCCGAATTCTGACTCTCTGCACCTATTTTCAGTTTCAAATTACGACGTTTCATACCGAAAATATGCCAATTACTGAAAACGGCGATGGGTCATATTTTGCCCAAACCCCCCTGCCGTTTTTAAAATGTCTGAAATGTCGGAAATTTGGCTCCTGAGTGTGATTTTTTAGCCGAATTCTGACTCTCTGCACCTATTTTCAGTTTCAAATTACGAAGTTTCATGCCGAAAATATGCACATTACTGAAAACGGCGATGGGTCATATTTTGCCCAAACCCCCCTGCAGTTTTTAAAATGTCTGAAATGTCGGTAATTTGACTCCTAAGCGTGATTTTTGAGCCTAATTCTGACTCACTGCACCTATTTTTATTTTCAAAATACGACGTTTCATACCGAACATATGCCAATTACTGTAAACGGCGATGGGTCATATTTTGCCCAAACCCCCCTGCAGTTTTCAAAATGTCTGAAATGTCGCAAATTTGACTCCTAAGTGTGATTTTTTATCCGAATTCTGTCTCTCTGCACCTATTTTCAGTTTCAAATTACGACTTTTCATACCGAAATAATGCCAATTACTGAAAACGGTGATGTGTCGTATTTTGCCCAAACCCCCCTGCAGTTTTCAAACTGTCTGAAATGTCGAAAATTTGACTCCTGAGCGTGATTTTTTATCCGAATTCTGACTCTCTACACCTGTTTTCAGTTTCAAATTACGACTTTTTATACCGAAAATATGCTAATTACTGAAAACGGCGATTGGTCATATTTTGCCCAAACCCCCCTGCAGTTTTCAAAATGTCTGAAATTTGACTCCTAAGCGTGATTTTTGAGCCGAATTCTGACTCTCTGCACCTATTTTCAGTTTCAAATTACGACGTTATATACCGAAAATATGCCCATTACTGAAAACGGCGATGGGTCATATTTTGCCCAAACCCCCCTGCAGTTTTTAAAATGTCTGAAATGTCGAAAATTTGGCTCCTGAGTGTGATTTTTGAGCCGAATTCTGACTCTCTGCACCTATTTTCAGTTTCAAATTACGACGTTTCATACCGAAAATATGCACATTACTGAAAACGGCGATGGGTCATATTCTGCCCAAACCCCCCTGCAGTTTTTAAAATGTCTGAAATGTCGGAAATTTGACTCCTGAGCGTGATTTTTGAGCCGAATTCTGACTCACTGCACCTATTTTTATTTTCAAAATACGACGTTTCATTCCGAAAATATGCCAATTACTGTAAACGGCGATGGGTCATATTTTGCCCAAACCCCCCTGCAGTTTTCAAAATGTCTGAAATGTCGGAAATTTGACTCCTAAGTGTGATTTTTAATCCGAATTCTGTCTCTCTGCACCTATTTTCAGTTTCAAATTACGACGTTTCATACCGAAAATATGCCAATTACTGTAAACGGCGATGGGTCATATTTTGCCCAAACCCCCCTGCAGTTTTCAAAATGTCTGAAGTGTCGGAAATTTGACTCCTGAGCGTGATTTTTTATCCGAATTCTGACTCTGCAACTTTTTTCAGTTTCAAATTACTACTTTTTCTACCGAAAATATTCCAATTACTGTAAACGGCGATGGGTCATATTTTGCCCAAACCCCCCTGCAGTTTTCAAAATGTCTGAAATGTCGGAAATTTGACTCCTGATCGTGATTTTTTATCCGAATTCTGACTCTCTGCACCTATTTTCAGTTTCAAATTACGACTTTTCATACCGAAAATATGCCAATTACTGAAAACGGCGATGGGTCATATTTTGCCCAAACCCCCCTGCAGTTTTCAAAATGTCTGAAATGTCGAAAATTTGACTCCTGAGCGTGATTTTTTATCCGAATTCTGACTATCTACACCTGTTTTCAGTTTCAAATTACGACTTTTTATACCGAAAATATGCCAATTACTGAAAACGGCGATAGGTCATATTTTGCCCAAACCCCCATGCAGTTTTCAAAATGTCTGAAATGTCGGAAGTTTGACTCCTAAGCGTGATTTTTGAGCCGAATTCTGACTCTCTGCACCTATTTTCAGTTTCAAATTACGACGTTTCATACCGAAAATATGCCAATTACTGAAAACGGCGATGGGTCATATTTTGCCCAAACCCCCCTGCAGTTTTTAAAATGTCTGAAATGTCGGAAATTTGGCTCCTGAGTGTGATTTTTGAGCTGAATTCTGACTCTCTGCACCTATTTTCAGTTTCAAATTACGACGTTTCATACCGAAAATATGCACATTACTAAAAACGGCGATGGGTCATATTTTGCCAAAACCCCCCTGCAGTTTTCAAAATGTCGGAAATGTCGGAAATTTGACTCCTGAGGGTGATTTTTTATCCGAATTCTGTCTCTCTGCACCTATTTTCAGTTTCAAATTACGACTTTTCATACCGAAAATATGCCAATTACTGTAAACGGCGATGGGTCATATTTTGCCCAAACTCCCCTGCAGTTTTCAAAATGTCGGAAATGTCGGAAATTTGACTCTTGAGCCTGATTTTTTATCCGAATTCTGACTCTTTGCACCTATTTTCAGTTTCAAATTACGACTTTTTATACCGAAAATATGCCAATTACTGAAAACAACGATGGGTCATATTTTGCCCAAACCCCCCTGCAGTTTATAAAATGTCTGAAATGTCGGAAATTTGACTCCTGAGCGTGATTTTTGAGCCGAATTCTGACTCTCTGCACCTACTTTCAGTTTCAAATTACGACTTTTTATACCGAAAATATGCTAATTACTGAAAACGGCGATGGGTCATATTTTGCCCAAACCCCCCTTCAGTTTTCAAAATGTCTGAAATGTCGGAAATTTTCCTCCTGACCGTGATTTTTGAGCCGAATTCTGACTCTCTGCACCTATTTTCAGTTTCAAATTACGACGTTTCATACCGAAAATATGCCAATTACTGAAAACGGCGATGGGTCATATTTTGCCCAAACCCCCCTGCCGTTTTTAAAATGTCTGAAATGTCGGAAATTTGGCTCCTGAGTGTGATTTTTTAGCCGAATTCTGACTCTCTGCACCTTTTTTCAGTTTCAAATTACGAAGTTTCATACCGAAAATATGCACATTACTGAAAACGGCGATGGGTCATATTTTGCCCAAACCCCCCTGCAGTTTTTAAAATGTCTGAAATGTCGGTAATTTGACTCCTAAGCGTGATTTTTGAGCCGAATTCTGACTCACTGCACCTATTTTTATTTTCAAAATACGACGTTTCATACCGAACATATGCCAATTACTGTAAACGGCGATGGGTCATATTTTGCCCAAACCCCCCTGCAGTTTTCAAAATGTCTGAAATGTCGGAAATTTGACTCCTAAGTGTGATTTTTTATCCGAATTCTGTCTCTCTGCACCTATTTTCAGTTTCAAATTACGACTTTTCATACCGAAATAATGCCAATTACTGAAAACGGTGATGTGTCGTATTTTGCCCAAACCCCCCTGCAGTTTTCAAACTGTCTGAAATGTCGAAAATTTGACTCCTGAGCGTGATTTTTTATCCGAATTCTGACTCTCTACACCTGTTTTCAGTTTCAAATTACGACTTTTTATACCGAAAATATGCTAATTACTGAAAACGCCGATTGGTCATATTTTGCCCAAACCCCCCTGCAGTTTTCAAAATGTCTGAAATTTGACTCCTAAGCGTGATTTTTGAGCCGAATTCTGACTCTCTGCACCTATTTTCAGTTTCAAATTACGACGTTTCATACCGAAAATATGCCCATTACTGAAAACGGCGATGGGTCATATTTTGCCCAAACCCCCCTGCAGTTTTTAAAATGTCTGAAATGTCGAAAATTTGGCTCCTGAGTGTGATTTTTGAGCCGAATTCTGACTCTCTGCACCTATTTTCAGTTTCAAATTACGACGTTTCATACCGAAAATATGCACATTACTGAAAACGGCGATGGGTCATATTTTGCCCAAACCCCCCTGCAGTTTTTAAAATGTCTGAAATGTCGGAAATTTGACTCCTGAGCGTGATTTTTGAGCCGAATTCTGACTCACTGCACCTATTTTTATTTTCAAAATACGACGTTTCATACCGAAAATATGCCAATTACTGTAAACGGCGATGGGTCATATTTTGCCCAAACCCCCCTGCAGTTTTCAAAATGTCTGAAATGTCGAAAATTTGACTACTGAGCGTGATTTTTTATCCGAATTCTGACTATCTACACCTGTTTTCAGTTTCAAATTACGACTTTTTATACCGAAAATATGCCAATTACTGAAAACGGCGATGGGTCATATTTTGCCCAAACCCCCCTGCAGTTTTCAAAATGTCTGAAATGTCGGAAATTTGACTCCTGAGCGTGATTTTTTATCCGAATTCTGTCTCTCTGCACCTATTTATTTTTTCAAAATACGACTTTTCATACCGAAAATATGACAATTACTGTAAACGGCGATGGGTCATATTTTGTCCAAACTCCCCTGCAGTTTTCAAAATGTCGGAAATGTCGGAAATTTGACTCCTAAGCGTGATTTTTTATCCGAATTCTGACTCTCTGCACCTATTTTCAGTTTCAAATTACGACGTTTCATACCGAAAATATGCCAATTACTGTAACCGGCGATGGGTCATATTTTGCCCAAACCCCCCTACAGTTTTCAAAATGTCTGAAGTGTCGGAAATTGGACTCCTGAGCGTGATTTTTTATCCGAATTCTGACTCTCTGCAACTTTTTTCAGTTTCAAATTACGACTTTTAATACCGAAAATATGCCAATTACTGAAAACAGCGATGGGTCATATTTTGCCCAAACCCCCCCTGCAGTTTTCAAAATGTCTGAAATGTCGGAAATTTGACTCCTGAGCGTGATTTTTGAGCCAAATTCTGACTCTCTGCACCTATTTTTAGTTTCAAATTACGAAGTTTCATACCGAAAATATGCCAATTTCTGAAAACGGCAATGGGTCATATTTTGCCCAAACCCCCCTGCAGTTTTCAAAATGTCTGAAATTTGACTCCTAAGCGTGATTTTTGAGCCGAATTCTGACTCTCTGCACCTATTTTCAGTTTCAAATTACGACGTTTCATACCGAAAATATGCCCATTACTGAAAACGGCGATGGGTCATATTTTGCCCAAACCCCCCTGCAGTTTTTAAAATGTCTGAAATGTCGAAAATTTGGCTCCTGAGTGTGATTTTTGAGCCGAATTCTGACTCTCTGCACCTATTTTCAGTTTCAAATTACGACGTTTCATACCGAAAATATGCACATTACTGAAAACAACGATGGGTCATATTTTGCCCAAACCCCCCTGCAGTTTTTAAAATGTCTGAAATGTCGGAAATTTGACTCCTGAGCGTGATTTTTGAGCCGAATTCTGACTCACTGCACCTATTTTTATTTTCAAAATACGACGTTTCATACCGAAAATATGCCAATTACTGTAAACGGCGATGGGTCATATTTTGCCCAAACCCCCCTGCAGTTTTCAAAATGTCTGAAATGTCGAAAATTTGACTCCTGAGCGTGATTTTTTATCCGAATTCTGACTATCTACACCTGTTTTCAGTTTCAAATTACGACTTTTTATACCGAAAATATGCCAATTACTGAAAACGGCGATGGGTCATATTTTGCCCAAACCCCCCTGCAGTTTTCAAAATGTCTGAAATGTCGGAAATTTGACTCCTGAGCGTGATTTTTTATCCGAATTCTGTCTCTCTGCACCTATTTTTATTTTCAAAATACGACTTTTCATACCGAAAATATGACAATTACTGTAAACGGCGATGGGTCATATTTTGTCCAAACTCCCCTGCAGTTTTCAAAATGTCGGAAATGTCGGAAATTTGACTCCTGAGCGTGATTTTTTATCCGAATTCTGACTCTCTGCACCTATTTTCAGTTTCAAATTACGACGTTTCATACCGAAAATATGCCAATTACTGTAACCGGCGATGGGTCATATTTTGCCCAAACCCCCCTACAGTTTTCAAAATGTCTGAAGTGTCGGAAATTGGACTCCTGAGCGTGATTTTTTATCCGAATTCTGACTCTCTGCAACTTTTTTCAGTTTCAAATTACGACTTTTAATACCGAAAATATGCCAATTACTGAAAACAGCGATGGGTCATATTTTGCCCAAACCCCCCCTGCAGTTTTCAAAATGTCTGAAATGTCGGAAATTTGACTCCTGAGCGTGATTTTTGAGCCAAATTCTGACTCTCTGCACCTATTTTTAGTTTCAAATTACGAAGTTTCATACCGAAAATATGCCAATTACTGAAAACGGCAATGGGTCATATTTTGCCCAAACCCCCCTGCAGTTTTTAAAATGTCTGAAATGTCGGAAATTTGGCTCCTGAGCGTGATTTTTGGCCGAATTCTGACTCTCTGCACCTATTTTCAGTTTCAAATTACGACGTTTCATACCGAAAATATGCACATTACTGAAAACGGCGATGGGTCATATTTTGCCCAAACCCCATGCAGTTTTTAAAATGTCTGAAATGTCGGAAATTTGACTCCTGAGCGTGATTTTTGAGCCGAATTCTGACTCTCTGCACCTATTTTCAGTTTCAAAATACGACGTTTCATACCGAAAATATGCCAATTACTGTACACGGCGATGGGTCATATTTTGCCCAAACCCCCCTGCAGTTTTCGAAAGTCTGAAATGTCGGAAATTTGACTCCTGAGCGTGATTTTTTATCCAAATTCTGTCTCTCTGCACCTATTTTCAGTTTCAAATTACGACTTTTCATACCGAAAATATGCCAATTACTGAAAACGGCGATGGGTCATATTTTGCCCAAACCCCCCTGCAGTTTTCAAAATGTCTGAAATGTCGAAAATTTGACTCCTGACCGTGATTTTTTATCCGAATTCTGACTATCTACACCTGTTTTCAGTTTCAAATTACGACTTTTTATACCGAAAATATGCCAATTACTGAAAACAACGATTGGTCATATTTTGCCCAAACCCCCCTGCAGTTTTCAAAATGTCTGAAATGTCGGAAATTTGACTCCTAAGCGTGATTTTTGAGCCGAATTCTGACTCTCTGCACCTATTTTCAGTTTCAAATTACGAAGTTTCATACCGAAAAAATGCCAATTACTGAAAACGGCGATGGGTCATATTTTGCCCAAACCCCCCTGCAGTTTTTAAAATGTCTGAAATGTCGGAAATTTGGCTCCTGAGTGTGATTTTTGAGCTGAATTCTGACTCTCTGCACCTATTTTCAGTTTCAAATTACGACGTTTCATACCGAAAATATGCACATTACGGAAAACGGCGATGGGTCATATTTTGCCCAAACCCCCCTGCTGTTTTCAAAATGTCTGAAATGTCGGAAATTTGACTCCTAGGCGTGATTTTTTATCCGAATTCTGTCTCTCTGCACCTATTTTCAGTTTCAAATTACGACTTTTCATACCGAAAATATGCTAATTACTGTAAACGGCGATGGGTCATATTTTGCCTAAACTCCCCTGCAGTTTTCAAAATGTCGGAAATGTCGGAAATTTGACTCCTGAGCGTGATTTTTTATCCGAATTCTGACTCTCTGCACCTATTTTCAGTTTCAAATTACGATATTTATACCGAAAATATGCTAATTACTGAAAACGGCGATTGGTCATATTTTGCCCAAACCCCCCTGCAGTTTTCAAAATGTCCGAAATGTCGGAAATTTTCCTCCTGACCATGATTTTTTAGCCGAATTCTGACTCTCTGCACCTATTTTCAGTTTCAAATTACGACGTTTCATACCGAAAATATGCCAATTACTGAAAACAGCGATGGGTCATATTTTGCCCAAACCCCCCTGCAGTTTTTAAAATGTCTGAAATGTCGAAAATTTGGCTCCTGAGTGTGATTTTTGAGCCGAATTCTGACTCTCTGCACCTATTTTCAGTTTCAAATTACGACGTTTCATACCGAAAATATGCACATTACTGAAAACGGCGATGGGTCATATTTTGCCCAAACCCCCCTGCAGTTTTTAAAATGTCTGAAATGTCGGAAATTTGACTCCTGAGCGTTTTTTTTGAGCCGAATTCTGACTCACTGCACCTATTTTTATTTTCAAAATACGACGTTTCATACCGAAAATATGCCAATTACTGTAAACGGCGATGGGTCATATTTTGCCCAAACCCCCCTGCAGTTTTCAAAATGTCTGAAATGTCGGAAATTTGACTCCTAAGTGTGATTTTTTATCCGAATTCTGACTCTCTACACCTGTTTTCAGTTTCAAATTAAGACTTTTTGTACCGTAAATATGCCAATTACTGAAAACGGCGATTGGTCATATTTTGCCAAAACCCCCCTGCAGTTTTCAAAATGTCTGAAATTTGACTCCTAAGCGTGATTTTTGAGCCGAATGCTGACTCTCTGCACCTATTTTCAGTTTCAAACTACGACGTTTCATACCGAAAATATGCCAATTACTGAAAACGGCGATGGGTCATATTTTGCCCAAACCCCCCCTGCAGTTTTCAAAATGTCTGAAATGTCGGAAATTTGACTCCTGAGCGTGATTTTTTAGCCAAATTCTGACTCTCTGCACCTATTTTTAGTTTCAAATTACGACGTTTCATACCGAAAATATGCCAATTACTGAAAACGGCAATGGGTCATATTTTGCCCAAACCCCCCCCTGCAGTTTTTAAAATGTCTGAAATGTCGGAAATTTGGCTCCTGAGCGTGATTTTTGAGCCGAATTCTGACTCTCTGCACCTATTTTCAGTTTCAAATTACGACGTTTCATACCGAAAATATGCACATTACTGAAAACGGCGATGGGTCATATTTTGCCCAAACCCCCCTGCAGTTTTCAAAATGTCTGAAATGTCGGAAATTTGACTCCTGAGCATGATTTTTTATCCGAATTCTGTCTCTCTGCACCTATTTTCAGTTTCAAATTACGACTTTTCATACCGAAAATATGCCAATTACTGTAAACAGCGATGGGTCATATTTTGTCCAAACTCCCCTGCAGTTTTCAAAATGTCTGAAATGTCGGAAATTTTCCTCCTGAGCGTGATTTTTTATCCGAATTCTGACTCTCTGCACCTATTTTCAGTTTCAAATTACGACGTTTCATACCGAAAATATGCCAATTACTGTAAACGGCGATGGGTCATATTTTGCCCAAACCCCCCTGCAGTTTTCAAAATGTCTGAAGTGTCGGAAATTTGACTCCTGAGCGTGATTTTTTATCCGAATTCTGACTCTGCAACTTTTTTCAGTTTCAAATTACGACTTTTTATACCGAAAATATGCCAATTACTGAAAACGGCGATGGGTCATATTTTGCCCAAACCCCCCCTGCAGTTTTCAAAATGTCTGAAATGTCGGAAATTTGACTCCTGATCGTGATTTTTTATCCGAATTCTGACTCTCTGCACCTATTTTCAGTTTCAAATTACGACTTTTTATACCGAAAATATTCCAATTACTGTAAACGGCGATGGGTCATATTTTGCCCAAACCCCCCTGCAGTTTTCAAAATGTCTGAAATGTCGGAAATTTGACTCCTGAGCGTGATTTTTTATCCAAATTCTGTCTCTCTGCACCTATTTTCAGTTTCAAATTACGACTTTTCATACCGAAAATATGCCAATTACTGAAAACGGCGATGGGTCATATTTTGCCCAAACCCCCCTGCAGTTTTCAAAATGTCTGAAATGTCGAAAATTTGACTCCTGAGCGTGATTTTTTATCCGAATTCTGACTATCTACACCTGTTTTCAGTTTCAAATTACGACTTTTTATACCGAAAATATGCCAATTACTGAAAACGGCGATAGGTCATATTTTGCCCAAACCCCCCTGCAGTTTTCAAAATGTCTGAAATGTCGGAAATTTGACTCCTAAGCGTGATTTTTGAGCCGAATTCTGACTCTCTGCACCTATTTTCAGTTTCAAATTACGACGTTTCATACCGAAAATATGCCAATTACTGAAAACGGCGATGGGTCATATTTTGCCAAAACCCCCCTGCAGTTTTCAAAATGTCGGAAATGTCGGAAATTTGACTCCTGAGCGTGATTTTTTATCCGAATTCTGTCTCTTTGCACCTATTTTCAGTTTCAAATTACGACTTTTCATACCGAAAATATGCCAATTACTGTAAACGGCGATGGGTCATATTTTGCCCAAACTCCCCTGCAGTTTTCAAAATGTCGGAAATGTCGGAAATTTGACTCTTGAGCCTGATTTTTTATCCGAATTCTGACTCTTTGCACCTATTTTCAGTTTCAAATTACGACTTTTTATACCGAAAATATGCCAATTACTGAAAACAACGATGGGTCATATTTTGCCCAAACCCCCCTGCAGTTTTTAAAATGTCTGAAATGTCGGAAATTTGACTCCTGAGCGTGATTTTTGAGCCGAATTCTGACTCTCTGCACCTATTTTCAGTTTCAAATTACGACTTTTTATACCGAAAATATGCTAATTACTGAAAACGGCGATGGGTCATATTTTGCCCAAACCCCCCTTCAGTTTTCAAAATGTCTGAAATGTCGGAAATTTTCCTCCTGACCGTGATTTTTTAGCCGAATTCTGACTCTCTGCACCTATTTTCAGTTTCAAATTACGACGTTTCATACCGAAAATATGCCAATTACTGAAAACGGCGATGGGTCATATTTTGCCCAAACCCACCTGCCGTTTTTAAAATGTCTGAAATGTCTGAAATTTGGCTCCTGAGTGTGATTTTTTAGCCGAATTCTGACTCTCTGCACCTATTTTCAGTTTCAAATTACGAAGTTTCATACCGAAAATATGCACATTACTGAAAACGGCGATGGGTCATATTTTGCCCAAACCCCCCTGCAGTTTTTAAAATGTCTGAAATGTCGGTAATTTGACTCCTAAGCGTGATTTTTGAGCCGAATTCTGACTCACTGCACCTATTTTTATTTTCAAAATACGACGTTTCATACCGAACATATGCCAATTACTGTAAACGGCGATGGGTCATATTTTGCCCAAACCCCCCTGCAGTTTTCAAAATGTCTGAAATGTCGCAAATTTGACTCCTAAGTGTGATTTTTTATCCGAATTCTGTCTCTCTGCACCTATTTTCAGTTTCAAATTACGACTTTTCATACCGAAATAATGCCAATTACTGAAAACAGTGATGTGTCGTATTTTGCCCAAACCCCCCTGCAGTTTTCAAACTGTCTGAAATGTCGAAAATTTGACTCCTGAGCGTGATTTTTTATCCGAATTCTGACTCTCTACACCTGTTTTCAGTTTCAAATTACGACTTTTTATACCGAAAATATGCTAATTACTGAAAACGGCGATTGGTCATATTTTGCCCAAACCCCCCTGCAGTTTTCAAAATGTCTGAAATTTGACTCCTAAGCGTGATTTTTGAGCCGAATTCTGACTCTCTGCACCTATTTTCAGTTTCAAATTACGACGTTTCATACCGAAAATATGCCCATTACTGAAAACGGCGATGGGTCATATTTTGCCCAAACCCCCCTGCAGTTTTTAAAATGTCTGAAATGTCGAAAATTTGGCTCCTGAGTGTGATTTTTGAGCCGAATTCTGACTCTCTGCACCTATTTTCAGTTTCAAATTACGACGTTTCATACCGAAAATATGCACATTACTGAAAACGGCGATGGGTCATATTTTGCCCAAACCCCCCTGCAGTTTTTAAAATGTCTGAAATGTCGGAAATTTGACTCCTGAGCGTGATTTTTGAGCCGAATTCTGACTCACTGCACCTATTTTTATTTTCAAAATACGACGTTTCATACCGAAAATATGCCATTTACTGTAAACAGCGATGGGTCATATTTTGCCCAAACCCCCCTGCAGTTTTCAAAATGTCTGAAATGTCGGAAATTTGACTCCTAAGTGTGATTTTTTATCCGAATTCTGTCTCTCTGCACCTATTTTCAGTTTCAAATTACGACGTTTCATACCGAAAATATGCCAATTACTGTAAACGGCGATGGGTCATATTTTGCCCAAACCCCCCTGCAGTTTTCAAAATGTCTGAAGTGTCGGAAATTTGACTCCTGAGCGTGATTTTTTATCCGAATTCTGACTCGGAAATTTTTTTTAGTTTCAAATTACGACTTTTTATACCGAAAATATGCCAATTACTGAAAACGGCGATGGGTCATACTTTGCCCAAACCCCCCCTGCAGTTTTCAAAATGTCTGAAATGTCGGAAATTTGACTCCTGATCGTGATTTTTTATCCGAATTCTGACTCTCTGCACCTATTTTCAGTTTCAAATTACGACTTTTTATACCGAAAATATTCCAATTACTGTAAACGGCGATGGGTCATATTTTGCCCAAACCCCCCTGCAATTTTCAAAATGTCTGAAATGTCGGAAATTTGACTCCTGAGCGTGATTTTTTATCCAAATTCTGTCTCTCTGCACCTATTTTCAGTTTCAAATTACGACTTTTCATACCGAAAATATGCCAATTACTGAAAACGGCGATGGGTCATATTTTGCCCAAACCCCCCTGCAGTTTTCAAAATGTCTGAAATGTCGAAAATTTGACTCCTGAGCGTGATTTTTTATCCGAATTCTGACTATCTACACCTGTTTTCAGTTTCAAATTACGACTTTTTATACCGAAAATATGCCAATTACTGAAAACGGCGATAGGTCATATTTTGCCCAAACCCCCCTGCAGTTTTCAAAATGTCTGAAATGTCGGAAATTTGACTCCTAAGCGTGATTTTTGAGCCGAATTCTGACTCTCTGCACCTATTTTCAGTTTCAAATTACGACGTTTCATACCGAAAATATGCCAATTACTGAAAACGGCGATGGGTCATATTTTGCCCAAACCCCCCTGCAGTTTTTAAAATGTCTGAAATGTCGGAAATTTGGCTCCTGAGTGTGATTTTTGAGCTGAATACTGACTCTCTGCACCTATTTTCAGTTTCAAATTACGACTTTTCATACCGAAAATATGCACATTACTGAAAACGGCGATGGGTCATATTTTGCCAAAACCCCCCTGCAGTTTTCAAAATGTCGGAAATGTCGGAAATTTGACTCCTGAGCGTGATTTTATATCCGAATTCTGTCTCTCTGCACCTATTTTCAGTTTCAAATTACGACTTTTCATACCGAAAATATGCCAATTACTGTAAACGGCGATGGGTCATATTTTGCCCAAACTCCCCTGCAGTTTTCAAAATGTCGGAAATGTCGGAAATTTGACTCTTGAGCCTGATTTTTTATCCGAATTCTGACTCTTTGCACCTATTTTCAGTTTCAAATTACGACTTTTTATACCGAAAATATGCCAATTACTGAAAACAACGATGGGTCATATTTTGCCCAAACCCCCCTGCAGTTTTTAAAATGTCTGAAATGTCGGAAATTTGACTCCTGAGCGTGATTTTTGAGCCGAATTCTGACTCTCTGCACCTATTTTCAGTTTCAAATTACGACTTTTTATACCGAAAATATGCTAATTACTGAAAACGGCGATGGGTCATATTTTGCCCAAACCCCCCTTCAGTTTTCAAAATGTCTGAAATGTCGGAAATTTTCCTCCTGACCGTGATTTTTGAGCCGAATTCTGACTCTCTGCACCTATTTTCAGTTTCAAATTACGACGTTTCATACCGAAAATATGCCAATTACTGAAAACGGCGATGGGTCATATTTTGCCCAAACCCCCCTGCCGTTTTTAAAATGTCTGAAATGTCGGAAATTTGGCTCCTGAGTGTGATTTTTTAGCAGAATTCTGACTCTCTGCACCTATTTTCAGTTTCATATTACGAAGTTTCATACCGAAAATATGCACATTACTGAAAACGGCGATGGGTCATATTTTGCCCAAACCCCCCTGCAGTTTTTAAAATGTCTGAAATGTCGGTAATTTGACTCCTAAGCGTGATTTTTGAGCCGAATTCTGACTCACTGCACCTATTTTTATTTTCAAAATACGACGTTTCATACCGAACATATGCCAATTACTGTAAACGGCGATGGGTCATATTTTGCCCAAACCCCCCTGCAGTTTTCAAAATGTCTGAAATGTCGCAAATTTGACTCCTAAGTGTGATTTTTTATCCGAATTCTGTCTCTCTGCACCTATTTTCAGTTTCAAATTACGACTTTTCATACCGAAATAATGCCAATTACTGAAAACAGTGATGTGTCGTATTTTGCCCAAACCCCCCTGCAGTTTTCAAACTGTCTGAAATGTCGAAAATTTGACTCCTGAGCGTGATTTTTTATCCGAATTCTGACTCTCTACACCTGTTTTCAGTTTCAAATTACGACTTTTTATACCGAAAATATGCTAATTACTGAAAACGGCGATTGGTCATATTTTGCCCAAACCCCCCTGCAGTTTTCAAAATGTCTGAAATTTGACTCCTAAGCGTGATTTTTGAGCCGAATTCTGACTCTCTGCACCTATTTTCAGTTTCAAATTACGACGTTTCATACCGAAAATATGCCCATTACTGAAAACGGCGATGGGTCATATTTTGCCCAAACCCCCCTGCAGTTTTTAAAATGTCTGAAATGTCGAAAATTTGGCTCCTGAGTGTGATTTTTGAGCCGAATTCTGACTCTCTGCACCTATTTTCAGTTTCAAATTACGACGTTTCATACCGAAAATATGCACATTACTGAAAACGGCGATGGGTCATATTTTGCCCAAACCCCCCTGCAGTTTTTAAAATGTCTGAAATGTCGGAAATTTGACTCCTGAGCGTGATTTTTGAGCCGAATTCTGACTCACTGCACCTATTTTTATTTTCAAAATACGACGTTTCATACCGAAAATATGCCATTTACTGTAAACAGCGATGGGTCATATTTTGCCCAAACCCCCCTGCAGTTTTCAAAATGTCTGAAATGTCGGAAATTTGACTCCTAAGTGTGATTTTTTATCCGAATTCTGTCTCTCTGCACCTATTTTCAGTTTCAAATTACGACGTTTCATACCGAAAATATGCCAATTACTGTAAACGGCGATGGGTCATATTTTGCCCAAACCCCCCTGCAGTTTTCAAAATGTCTGAAGTGTCGGAAATTTGACTCCTGAGCGTGATTTTTTATCCGAATTCTGACTCGGAAATTTTTTTTAGTTTCAAATTACGACTTTTTATACCGAAAATATGCCAATTACTGAAAACGGCGATGGGTCATACTTTGCCCAAACCCCCCCTGCAGTTTTCAAAATGTCTGAAATGTCGGAAATTTGACTCCTGATCGTGATTTTTTATCCGAATTCTGACTCTCTGCACCTATTTTCAGTTTCAAATTACGACTTTTTATACCGAAAATATTCCAATTACTGTAAACGGCGATGGGTCATATTTTGCCCAAACCCCCCTGCAATTTTCAAAATGTCTGAAATGTCGGAAATTTGACTCCTGAGCGTGATTTTTTATCCAAATTCTGTCTCTCTGCACCTATTTTCAGTTTCAAATTACGACTTTTCATACCGAAAATATGCCAATTACTGAAAACGGCGATGGGTCATATTTTGCCCAAACCCCCCTGCAGTTTTCAAAATGTCTGAAATGTCGAAAATTTGACTCCTGAGCGTGATTTTTTATCCGAATTCTGACTATCTACACCTGTTTTCAGTTTCAAATTACGACTTTTTATACCGAAAATATGCCAATTACTGAAAACGGCGATAGGTCATATTTTGCCCAAACCCCCCTGCAGTTTTCAAAATGTCTGAAATGTCGGAAATTTGACTCCTAAGCGTGATTTTTGAGCCGAATTCTGACTCTCTGCACCTATTTTCAGTTTCAAATTACGACGTTTCATACCGAAAATATGCCAATTACTGAAAACGGCGATGGGTCATATTTTGCCCAAACCCCCCTGCAGTTTTTAAAATGTCTGAAATGTCGGAAATTTGGCTCCTGAGTGTGATTTTTGAGCTGAATACTGACTCTCTGCACCTATTTTCAGTTTCAAATTACGACTTTTCATACCGAAAATATGCACATTACTGAAAACGGCGATGGGTCATATTTTGCCAAAACCCCCCTGCAGTTTTCAAAATGTCGGAAATGTCGGAAATTTGACTCCTGAGCGTGATTTTATATCCGAATTCTGTCTCTCTGCACCTATTTTCAGTTTCAAATTACGACTTTTCATACCGAAAATATGCCAATTACTGTAAACGGCGATGGGTCATATTTTGCCCAAACTCCCCTGCAGTTTTCAAAATGTCGGAAATGTCGGAAATTTGACTCTTGAGCCTGATTTTTTATCCGAATTCTGACTCTTTGCACCTATTTTCAGTTTCAAATTACGACTTTTTATACCGAAAATATGCCAATTACTGAAAACAACGATGGGTCATATTTTGCCCAAACCCCCCTGCAGTTTTTAAAATGTCTGAAATGTCGGAAATTTGACTCCTGAGCGTGATTTTTGAGCCGAATTCTGACTCTCTGCACCTATTTTCAGTTTCAAATTACGACTTTTTATACCGAAAATATGCTAATTACTGAAAACGGCGATGGGTCATATTTTGCCCAAACCCCCCTTCAGTTTTCAAAATGTCTGAAATGTCGGAAATTTTCCTCCTGACCGTGATTTTTGAGCCGAATTCTGACTCTCTGCACCTATTTTCAGTTTCAAATTACGACGTTTCATACCGAAAATATGCCAATTACTGAAAACGGCGATGGGTCATATTTTGCCCAAACCCCCCTGCCGTTTTTAAAATGTCTGAAATGTCGGAAATTTGGCTCCTGAGTGTGATTTTTTAGCAGAATTCTGACTCTCTGCACCTATTTTCAGTTTCATATTACGAAGTTTCATACCGAAAATATGCACATTACTGAAAACGGCGATGGGTCATATTTTGCCCAAACCCCCCTGCAGTTTTTAAAATGTCTGAAATGTCGGTAATTTGACTCCTAAGCGTGATTTTTGAGCCGAATTCTGACTCACTGCACCTATTTTTATTTTCAAAATACGACGTTTCATACCGAACATATGCCAATTACTGTAAACGGCGATGGGTCATATTTTGCCCAAACCCCCCTGCAGTTTTCAAAATGTCTGAAATGTCGCAAATTTGACTCCTAAGTGTGATTTTTTATCCGAATTTTGTCTCTCTGCACCTATTTTCAGTTTCAAATTACGACTTTTCATACCGAAATAATGCCAATTACTGAAAACGGTGATGTGTCGTATTTTGCCCAAACCCCCCTGCAGTTTTCAAACTGTCTGAAATGTCGAAAATTTGACTCCTGAGCGTGATTTTTTATCCGAATTCTGACTCTCTACACCTGTTTTCAGTTTCAAATTACGACTTTTTATACCGAAAATATGCTAATTACTGAAAACGGCGATTGGTCATATTTTGCCCAAACCCCCCTGCAGTTTTCAAAATGTCTGAAATTTGACTCCTAAGCGTGATTTTTGAGCCGAATTCTGACTCTCTGCACCTATTTTCAGTTTCAAATTACGACGTTTCATACCGAAAATATGCCCATTACTGAAAACGGCGATGGGTCATATTTTGCCCAAACCCCCCTGCAGTTTTTAAAATGTCTGAAATGTCGAAAATTTGGCTCCTGAGTGTGATTTTTGAGCCGAATTCTGACTCTCTGCACCTATTTTCAGTTTCAAATTACGACGTTTCATACCGAAAATATGCACATTACTGAAAACGGCGATGGGTCATATTTTGCCCAAACCCCCCTGCAGTTTTTAAAATGTCTGAAATGTCGAAAATTTGGCTCCTGAGTGTGATTTTTGAGCCGAATTCTGACTCACTGCACCTATTTTTATTTTCAAAATACGACGTTTCATACCGAAAATATGCCAATTACTGTAAACGGCGATGGGTCATATTTTGCCCAAACCCCCCTGCAGTTTTCAAAATGTCTGAAATGTCGGAAATTTGACTCCTAAGTGTGATTTTTTATCCGAATTCTGTCTCTCTGCACCTATTTTCAGTTTCAAATTACGACTTTTCATACCGAAAATATGCCAATTACTGAAAACGGTGATGGGTCGTATTTTGCCCAAACCCCCCTGCAGTTTTCAAAATGTCTGAAATGTCGAAAATTTGACTCCTGAGCGTGATTTTTATCCGAATTCTGACTATCTACACCTGTTTTCAGTTTCAAATTACGACTTTTTATACCGAAAATATGCCAATTACTGAAAACGGCGATAGGTCATATTATGCCCAAACCCCCCTGCAGTTTTCAAAATGTCTGAAATGTCGGAAATTTGACTCCTAAGCGTGATTTTTGAGCCGAATTCTGACTCTCTGCACCTATTTTCAGTTTCAAATTACGACGTTTCATACCGAAAATATGCCAATTACTGAAAACGGCGATGGGTCATATTTTGCCCAAACCCCCCTGCAGTTTTTAAAATGTCTGAAATGTCGGAAATTTGGCTCCTGAGTGTGATTTTTGAGCTGAATTCTGACTCTCTGCACCTATTTTCAGTTTCAAATTACGACGTTTCATACCGAAAATATGCACATTACTGAAAACGGCGATGGGTTATATTTTGCCAAAACCCCCCTGCAGTTTTCAAAATGTCGGAAATGTCGGAAATTTGACTCCTGAGCGTGATTTTTTATCCGAATTCTGTCTCTCTGCACCTATTTTCAGTTTCAAATTACGACTTTTCATACCGAAAATATGCCAATTACTGTAAACGGCGATGGGTCATATTTTGCCCAAACTCCCCTGCAGTTTTCAAAATGTCGGAAATGTCGGAAATTTGACTCTTGAGCCTGATTTTTTATCCGAATTCTGACTCTTTGCACCTATTTTCAGTTTCAAATTACGACTTTTTATACCGAAAATATGCCAATTACTGAAAACAACGATGGGTCATATTTTGCCCAAACCCCCTGCAGTTTTTAAAATGTCTGAAATGTCGGAAATTTGACTCCTGAGCGTGATTTTTGAGCCGAATTCTGACTCTCTGCACCTATTTTCAGTTTCAAATTACGACTTTTTATACCGAGAATATGCTAATTACTGAAAACGGCGATGGGTCATATTTTGCCCAAACCCCCCTTCAGTTTTCAAAATGTCTGAAATGTCGGAAATTTTCCTCCTGACCGTGATTTTTGAGCCGAATTCTGACTCTCTGCACCTATTTTCAGTTTCAAATTACGACGTTTCATACCGAAAATATGCCAATTACTGAAAACGGCGATGGGTCATATTTTGCCCAAACCCCCCTGCCGTTTTTAAAATGTCTAAAATGTCGGAAATTTGGCTCCTGAGTGTGATTTTTTAGCCGAATTCTGACTCTCTGCAACTATTTTCAGTTTCAAATTACGAAGTTTCATACCGAAAATATGCACATTACTGAAAACGGCGATGGGTCATATTTTGCCCAAACCCCCCTGCAGTTTTTAAAATGTCTGAAATGTCGGTAATTTGACTCCTAAGCGTGATTTTTGAGCCGAATTCTGACTCACTGCACCTATTTTTATTTTCAAAATACGACGTTTCATACCGAACATATGCCAATTACTGTAAACGGCGATGGGTCATATTTTGCCCAAACCCCCCTCCAGTTTTCAAAATGTCTGAAATGTCGCAAATTTGACTCCTAAGTGTGATTTTTTATCCGAATTTTGTCTCTCTGCACCTATTTTCAGTTTCAAATTACGACTTTTCATACCGAAATAATGCCAATTACTGAAAACGGTGATGTGTCGTATTTTGCCCAAACCCCCCTGCAGTTTTCAAACTGTCTGAAATGTCGAAAATTTGACTCCTGAGCGTGATTTTTTATCCGAATTCTGACTCTCTACACCTGTTTTCAGTTTCAAATTACGACTTTTTATACCGAAAATATGCTAATTACTGAAAACGGCGATTGGTCATATTTTGCCCAAACCCCCCTGCAGTTTTCAAAATGTCTGAAATTTGACTCCTAAGCGTGATTTTTGAGCCGAATTCTGACTCTCTGCACCTATTTTCAGTTTCAAATTACGACGTTTCATACCGAAAATATGCCCATTACTGAAAACGGCGTTGGGTCATATTTTGCCCAAACCCCCCTGCAGTTTTTAAAATGTCTGAAATGTCGAAAATTTGGCTCCTGAGAGCGATTTTTGAGCCGAATTCTGACTCTCTGCACCTATTTTCAGTTTCAAATTACGACGTTTCATACCGAAAATATGCACATTACTGAAAACGGCGATGGGTCATATTTTGCCCAAACCCCCCTGCAGTTTTTAAAATGTCTGAAATGTCGAAAATTTGGCTCCTGAGTGTGATTTTTTATCCGAATTCTGACTCACTGCACCTATTTTTATTTTCAAAATACGACGTTTCATACCGAAAATATGCCAATTACTGTAAACGGCGATGGGTCATATTTTGCCCAAACCCCCCTGCAGTTTTCAAAATGTCTGAAATGTCGGAAATTTGACTCCTAAGTGTGATTTTTTATCCGAATTCTGTCTCTCTGCACCGTTTTTCAGTTTCAAATTACGACTTTTCATACCGAAAATATGCCAATTACTGAAAACGGTGATGGGTCGTATTTTGCCCAAACCCCCCTGCAGTTTTCAAAATGTCTGAAATGTCGCAAATTTGACTCCTAAGTGTGATTTTTTATCCGAATTCTGTCTCTCTGCACCTATTTTCAGTTTCAAATTACGACTTTTCATACCGAAATAATGCCAATTACTGAAAACGGTGATGTGTCGTATTTTGCCCAAACCCCCCTGCAGTTTTCAAACTGTCTGAAATGTCGAAAATTTGACTCCTGAGCGTGATTTTTTATCCGAATTCTGACTCTCTACACCTGTTTTCAGTTTCAAATAACGACTTTTTATACCGAAAATATGCTAATTACTGAAAACGGCGATTGGTCATATTTTGCCCAAACCCCCCTGCAGTTTTCAAAATGTCTGAAATTTGACTCCTAAGCGTGATTTTTGAGCCGAATTCTGACTCTCTGCACCTATTTTCAGTTTCAAATTACGACGTTTCATACCGAAAATATGCCCATTACTGAAAACGGCGATGGGTTATATTTTGCCCAAACCCCCCTGCAGTTTTCAAAATGTCTGAAATGTCGAAAATTTGACTCCTGAGCGTGATTTTTTATCCGAATTCTGACTCTCTACACCTGTTTTCAGTTTCAAATTACGACTTTTTATACCGAAAATATGCCAATTACTGAAAACGGCGATTGGTCATATTTTGCCCAAACCCCCCTGCAGTTTTCAAAATGTCTGAAATGTCGGAAATTTGACTCCTAAGCGTGATTTTTGAGCCGAATTCTGACTCTCTGCACCTATTTTCAGTTTCAAATTACGACGTTTCATACCGAAAATATGCCAATTACTGAAAACGGCGATGGGTCATATTTTGCCCAAACCCCCCTGCAGTTTTTAAAATGTCTGAAATGTCGGAAATTTGGCTCCTGAGTGTGATTTTTGAGCTGAATTCAGACTCTCTGCACCTATTTTCAGTTTCAAATTACGACGTTTCATACCGAAAATATGCACATTACTGAAAACGGCGATGGGTCATATTTTGCCAAAACCCCCCTGCAGTTTTCAAAATGTCTGAAATGTCGGAAATTTGACTCCTGAGCGTGATTTTTTTCCGAATTCTGTCTCTCTGCACCTATTTTTATTTTCAAAATACGACTTTTCATACCGAAAATATGACAATTACTGTAAACGGCGATGGGTCATATTTTGTGCAAACTCCCCTGCAGTTTTCAAAATGTCGGAAATGTCGGAAATTTGACTCCTGAGCGTGATTTTTTATCCGAATTCTGACTCTCTGCACCTATTTTCAGTTTCAAATTACGACGTTTCATACCGAAAATATGCCAATTACTGTAACCGGCGATAGGTCATATTTTGCCCAAACCCCCCTACAGTTTTCAAAATGTCTGAAGTGTCGGAAATTGGACTCCTGAGCGTGATTTTTTATCCGAATTCTGACTCTCTGCAACTTTTTTCAGTTTCAAATTACGACTTTTTATACCGAAAAAATGAAAATTTCTGAAAACAGCGATGGGTCATATTTTGCCCAAACCCCCCCCCCCCCCTGCAGTTTTCAAAATGTCTGAAATGTCGGAAATTTGACTCCTGAGCGTGATTTTTGAGCCAAATTCTGACTCTCTGCACCTATTTTTAGTTTCAAATTACGAAGTTTCATACCGAAAATATGCCAATTACTGAAAACAGCATTGGGTCATATTTTGCCCAAACCCCCCTGCAGTTTTTAAAATGTCTGAAATGTCGGAAATTTGGCTCCTGAGCGTGATTTTTGAGCCGAATTCTGACTCTCTGCACCTATTTTCAGTTTCAAATTACGACGTTTCATACCGAAAATATGCACATTACTGAAAACGGCGATGGGTCATATTTTGCCCAAACCCCCTGCAGTTTTTAAAATGTCTGAAATGTCGGAAATTTGACTCCTGAGCTTGATTTTTGAGCCGAATTCTGACTCTCTGCACCTATTTTCAGTTTCAAAATACGACGTTTCATACCGAAAATATGCCAATTAATGTACACGGCGATGGGTCATATTTTGCCCAAACCCCCCTGCAGTTTTCAAAAGTCTGAAATGTCGGAAATTTGACTCCTGAGCGTGATTTTGTATCCAAATTCTGTCTCTTTGCACCTATTTTCAGTTTCAAATTACGACTTTTCATACCGAAAATATGCCAATTACTGAAAACGGCGATGGGTCATATTTTGCCCAAACCCCCCTGCAGTTTTCAAAATGTCTGAAATGTCGAAAATTTGACTCCTGACCGTGATTTTTTATCCGAATTCTGACTATCTACACCTGTTTTCAGTTTCAAATTACGACTTTTTATACCGAAAATATGCCAATAACTGAAAACAACGATTGGTCATATTTTGCCCAAACCCCCCTGCAGTTTTCAAAATGTCTGAAATGTCGGAAATTTAACTCCTAAGCGTGATTTTTGAGCCGAATTCTGACTCTCTGCACCTCTTTTCAGTTTCAAATTACGACGTTTCATACCGAAAATATGCCAATTACTGAAAACGGCGATTGGTCATATTTTGCCCAAACCCCCCTGCAGTTTTTAAAATGTCTGAAATGTCGGAAATTTGGCACCTGAGTGTGATTTTGAGCTGAATTCTGACTCTCTGCACCTATTTTCAGTTTCAAATTACGACGTTTCATACCGAAAATATGCACATTACTGAAAACGGCGATGGGTCATATTTTGCCAAAACCCCCCTGCAGTTTTCAAAATGTCTGAAATGTCGGAAATTTGACTCCTGAGCGTGATTTTTTATCGGAATTCTGTCTCTCTGCACCTATTTTCAGTTTCAAATTACGACTTTTCATACCGAAAATATGCCAATTACTGAAAACGGCGATGGGTCATATTTTGCCCAAACCCCCCTGCAGTTTTCAAAATGTCTGAAATGTCGGAAATTTGACTCCTGAGCGTGATTTTTGAGCCAAATTCTGACTCTCTGCACCTAATTTTAGTTTCAAATTACGACGTTTCATACCGAAAATATGCCAATTACTCAAAACGGCAATGGGTCATATTTTGCCCAAACCCCCCTGCAGTTTTTAAAATGTCTGAAATGTCGGAAATTTGGCTCCTGAGCGTGATTTTTGAGCCGAATTCTGACTCTCTGCACTTATTTTCAGTTTCAAATTACGACGTTTCATACCGAAAATATGCCAATTACTGAAAACGGCGATGGGTCATATTTTGCCCAAACCCCCTGCAGTTTTTAAAATGTCTGAAATGTCGGAAATTTGACTCCTGAGCATGATTTTTGAGCCGAATTCTGACTCTCTGCACCTATTTTTATTTTCAAAATACGACGTTTCATACCGAAAATATGCCAATTACTGTAAACGGCGATGGTTCATATTTTGCCCAAACCCCCCTGCAGTTTTCATAATGTCTGAAATGTCGGAAATTTGACTCCTGAACGTGATTTTTTATCCAAATTCTGTCTCTCTGCACCTATTTTCAGTTTCAAATTACGACTTTTCATACCGAAAATATGCCAATTACTGAAAACGGCGATGGGTCATATTTTGCCCAAACCCCCCTGCAGTTTTCAAAATGTCTGAAATGTCGAAAATTTGACTCCTGAACGTGATTTTTTAACCGAATTCTGACTCTCTACACCTGTTTTCAGTTTCAAATTACTTTTTATACCGAAAATATGCCAATTACTGAACACGGCGATTGGTCATATTTTGCACAAACCCCCCTGCAGTTTTCAAAATGTCTGAAATGTCGGAAATTTGGCTCCTGAGTGTGATTTTTGAGCTGAATTCTGACTCTCTGCACCAATTTTCAGTTTCAAATTACGACGTTTCATACCGAAAATATGCACATTACGGAAAACGGCGATGGGTCATATTTTGCCCAAACCCCCCTGCAGTTTTCAAAATGTCTGAAATGTCGGAAATTTGACTCCTGAGCGTGATTTTTGAGCCGAATTCTGACTCTCTGCACCTATTTTCAGTTTCAAATTACGACGTTTCATACCGAAAATATGCCAATTACTGAAAACGGCGATGGGTCATATTTTGCCCAAACCCCCCTGCAGTTTTTAAAATGTCTGAAATGTCGGAAATTTGGCTCCTGAGTGTGATTTTTGAGCTGAATTCTGACTCTCTGCACCAATTTTCAGTTTCAAATTACGACGTTTCATACCGAAAATATGCACATTACGGAAAACGGCGATGGGTCATATTTTGCCCAAACCCCCCTGCAGTTTTCAAAATGTCTGAAATGTCGAAAATTTGGCTCCTGAGTGTGATTTTTGAGCCGAATTCTGACTCACTGCACCTATTTTTATTTTCAAAATACGACGTTTCATACCGAAAATATGCCAATTACTGTAAACGGCGATGGGTCATATTTTGCCCAAACCCCCCTGCAGTTTTCAAAATGTCTGAAATGTCGGAAATTTGACTCCTAAGTGTGATTTTTTATCCGAATTCTGTCTCTCTGCACCTATTTTCAGTTTCAAATTACGACTTTTCATACCGAAAATATGCCAATTACTGAAAACGGTGATGGGTCGTATTTTGCCCAAACCCCCCTGCAGTTTTCAAAATGTCTGAAATGTCGAAAATTTGACTCCTGAGCGTGATTTTTTATCCGAATTCTGACTATCTACACCTGTTTTCAGTTTCAAATTACGACTTTTTATACCGAAAATATGCCAATTACTGAAAACGGCGATAGGTCATATTTTGCCCAAACCCCCCTGCAGTTTTCAAAATGTCTGAAATGTCGGAAATTTGACTCCTAAGCGTGATTTTTGAGCCGAATTCTGACTCTCTGCACCTATTTTCAGTTTCAAATTACGACGTTTCATACCGAAAATATGCCAATTACTGAAAACGGCGATGGGTCATATTTTGCCCAAACCCCCATGCAGTTTTTAAAATGTCTGAAATGTCGGAAATTTGGCTCCTGAGTGTGATTTTTGAGCTGAATTCTGACTCTCTGCACCTATTTTCAGTTTCAAATTACGACGTTTCATACCGAAAATATGCACATTACTGAAAACGGCGATGGGTCATATTTTGCCAAAACCCCCCTGCAGTTTTCAAAATGTCGGAAATGTCGGAAATTTGACTCCTGAGCGTGATTTTTTATCCGAATTCTGTCTCTCTGCACCTATTTTCAGTTTCAAATTACGACTTTTCATACCGAAAATATGCAAATTACTGTAAACGGCGATGGGTCATATTTTGCCCAAACTCCCCTGCAGTTTTCAAAATGTCGGAAATGTCGGAAATTTGACTCTTGAGCCTGATTTTTTATCCGAATTCTGACTCTTTGCACCTATTTTCAGTTTCAAATTACGACTTTTTATACCGAAAATATGCCAATTACTGAAAACGGCGATGGGTCATATTTTGCCCAAACCCCCCTGCAGTTTTTAAAATGTCTGAAATGTCGGAAATTTGGCTCCTGAGTGTGATTTTTGAGCTGAATTCTGACTCTCTGCACCAATTTTCAGTTTCAAATTACGACGTTTCATACCGAAAATATGCACATTACGGAAAACGGCGATGGGTCATATTTTGCCCAAACCCCCCTGCAGTTTTCAAAATGTCTGAAATGTCGAAAATTTGGCTCCTGAGTGTGATTTTTGAGCCGAATTCTGACTCACTGCACCTATTTTTATTTTCAAAATACGACGTTTCATACCGAAAATATGCCAATTACTGTAAACGGCGATGGGTCATATTTTGCCCAAACCCCCCTGCAGTTTTCAAAATGTCTGAAATGTCGGAAATTTGACTCCTAAGTGTGATTTTTTATCCGAATTCTGTCTCTCTGCACCTATTTTCAGTTTCAAATTACGACTTTTCATACCGAAAATATGCCAATTACTGAAAACGGTGATGGGTCGTATTTTGCCCAAACCCCCCTGCAGTTTTCAAAATGTCTGAAATGTCGAAAATTTTACTCCTGAGCGTGATTTTTTATCCGAATTCTGACTATCTACACCTGTTTTCAGTTTCAAATTACGACTTTTTATACCGAAAATATGCCAATTACTGAAAACGGCGATAGGTCATATTTTGCCCAAACCCCCCTGCAGTTTTCAAAATGTCTGAAATGTCGGAAATTTGACTCCTAAGCGTGATTTTTGAGCCGAATTCTGACTCTCTGCACCTATTTTCAGTTTCAAATTACGACGTTTCATACCGAAAATATGCCAATTACTGAAAACGGCGATGGGTCATATTTTGCCCAAACCCCCCTGCAGTTTTTAAAATGTCTGAAATGTCGGAAATTTGGCTCCTGAGTGTGATTTTTGAGCTGAATTCTGACTCTCTGCACCTATTTTCAGTTTCAAATTACGACGTTTCATACCGAAAATATGCACATTACTGAAAACGGCGATGGGTCATATTTTGCCAAAACCCACCTGCAGTTTTTAAAATGTCTGAAATGTCGGAAATTTGACTCCTGAGCGTGATTTTTTATCCGAATTCTGTCTCTCTGCACCTATTTTCAGTTTGAAATTACGACTTTTTATACCGAAAATATGCCAATTACTGAAAACAACGATGGGTCATATTTTGCCCAAACCCACCTGCAGTTTTTAAAATGTCTGAAATGTCGGAAATTTGACTCCTGAGCGTGATTTTTGAGCCGAATTCTGACTCTCTGCACCTATTTTCAGTTTCAAATTACGACTTTTTATACCGAAAATATGCTAATTACTGAAAACGGCGATGGGTCATATTTTGCCCAAACCCCCCTTCAGTTTTCAAAATGTCCGAAATGTCGGAAATTTTCCTCCTGACCGTGATTTTTGAGCCGAATTCTGACTCTCTGCACCTATTTTCAGTTTCAAATTACGACGTTTCATACCGAAAATATGCCAATTACTGAAAACAGCGATGGGTCATATTTTGCCCAAACCCCCCTGCCGTTTTTAAAATGTCTGAAATGTCGGAAATTTGGCTCCTGAGTGTGATTTTTTAGCCGAATTCTGACTCTCTGCACCTATTTTCAGTTTCAAATTACGAAGTTTCATACCGAAAATATGCACATTACTGAAAACGGCGATGGGTCATATTTTGCCCAAACCCCCCTGCAGTTTTTAAAATGTCTGAAATGTCGGTAATTTGACTCCTAAGCGTGATTTTTGAGCCGAATTCTGACTCACTGCACCTATTTTTATTTTCAAAATACGACGTTTCATACCGAACATATGCCAATTACTGTAAACGGCGATGGGTCATATTTTGCCCAAACCCCCCTGCAGTTTTCAAAATGTCTGAAATGTCGCAAATTTGACTCCTAAGTGTGATTTTCTATCCGAATTCTGTCTCTCTGCACCTATTTTCAGTTTCAAATTACGACTTTTCATACCGAAATAATGCCAATTACTGAAAACGGTGATGTGTCGTATTTTGCCCAAACCCCCCTGCAGTTTTCAAACTGTCTGAAATGTCGAAAATTTGACTCCTGAGCGTGATTTTTTATCCGAATTCTGACTCTCTACACCTGTTTTCAGTTTCAAATTACGACTTTTTATACCGAAAATATGCTAATTACAGAAAACGGCGATTGGTCATATTTTGCCCAAACCCCCCTGCAGTTTTCAAAATGTCTGAAATTTGACTCCTAAGCGTGATTTTTGAGCCGAATTCTGACTCTCTGCACCTATTTTCAGTTTCAAATTACGACGTTTCATACCGAAAATATGCACATTACTGAAAACGGCGATGGGTCATATTTTGCCCAAACCCACCTGCAGTTTTTAAAATGTCTGAAATGTCGAAAATGTGGCTCCTGAGTGTGATTTTTGAGCCGAATTCTGACTCACTGCACCTATTTTTATTTTCAAAATACGACGTTTCATACCGAAAATATGCCAATTACTGTAAACGGCGATGGGTCATATTTTGCCCAAACCCCCCTGCAGTTTTCAAAATGTCTGAAATGTCGGAAATTTGACTCCTAAGTGTGATTTTTTATCCGAATTCTGTCTCTCTGCACCGTTTTTCAGTTTCAAATTACGACTTTTCATACCGAAAATATGCCAATTACTGAAAACGGTGATGGGTCGTATTTTGCCCAAACCCCCCTGCAGTTTTCAAAATGTCTGAAATGTCGGAAATTTGACTCCTAAGTGTGATTTTTTATCCGAATTCTGTCTCTCTGCACCTATTTTCAGTTTCAAATTACGACTTTTCATACCGAAAATATGCCAATTACTGAAAACGGTGATGGGTCGTATTTTGCCCAAACCCCCCTGCAGTTTTCAAAATGTCTGAAATGTCGAAAATTTGACTCCTGAGCATGATTTTTTATCCGAATTCTGACTATCTACACCTGTTTTCAGTTTCAAATTACGACTTTTTATACCGAAAATATGCCAATTACTGAAAACGGCGATAGGTCATATTTTGCCCAAACCCCCCTGCAGTTTTCAAAATGTCTGAAATGTCGGAAATTTGACTCCTAAGCGTGATTTTTGAGCCGAATTCTGACTCTCTGCACCTATTTTCAGTTTCAAATTACGACGTTTCATACCGAAAATATGCCAATTACTGAAAACGGCGATGGGTCATATTTTGCCCAAACCCCCATGCAGTTTTTAAAATGTCTGAAATGTCGGAAATTTGGCTCCTGAGTGTGATTTTTGAGCTGAATTCTGACTCTCTGCACCTATTTTCAGTTTCAAATTACGACGTTTCATACCGAAAATATGCACATTACTGAAAACGGCGATGGGTCATATTTTGCCAAAACCCCCCTGCAGTTTTCAAAATGTCGGAAATGTCGGAAATTTGACTCCTGAGCGTGATTTTTTATCCGAATTCTGTCTCTCTGCACCTATTTTCAGTTTCAAATTACGACTTTTCATACCGAAAATATGCAAATTACTGTAAACGGCGATGGGTCATATTTTGCCCAAACTCCCCTGCAGTTTTCAAAATGTCGGAAATGTCGGAAATTTGACTCTTGAGCCTGATTTTTTATCCGAATTCTGACTCTTTGCACCTATTTTCAGTTTCAAATTACGACTTTTTATACCGAAAATATGCCAATTACTGAAAACGGCGATGGGTCATATTTTGCCCAAACCCCCCTGCAGTTTTTAAAATGTCTGAAATGTCGGAAATTTGGCTCCTGAGTGTGATTTTTGAGCTGAATTCTGACTCTCTGCACCAATTTTCAGTTTCAAATTACGACGTTTCATACCGAAAATATGCACATTACGGAAAACGGCGATGGGTCATATTTTGCCCAAACCCCCCTGCAGTTTTCAAAATGTCTGAAATGTCGAAAATTTGGCTCCTGAGTGTGATTTTTGAGCCGAATTCTGACTCACTGCACCTATTTTTATTTTCAAAATACGACGTTTCATACCGAAAATATGCCAATTACTGTAAACGGCGATGGGTCATATTTTGCCCAAACCCCCCTGCAGTTTTCAAAATGTCTGAAATGTCGGAAATTTGACTCCTAAGTGTGATTTTTTATCCGAATTCTGTCTCTCTGCACCTATTTTCAGTTTCAAATTACGACTTTTCATACCGAAAATATGCCAATTACTGAAAACGGTGATGGGTCGTATTTTGCCCAAACCCCCCTGCAGTTTTCAAAATGTCTGAAATGTCGAAAATTTTACTCCTGAGCGTGATTTTTTATCCGAATTCTGACTATCTACACCTGTTTTCAGTTTCAAATTACGACTTTTTATACCGAAAATATGCCAATTACTGAAAACGGCGATAGGTCATATTTTGCCCAAACCCCCCTGCAGTTTTCAAAATGTCTGAAATGTCGGAAATTTGACTCCTAAGCGTGATTTTTGAGCCGAATTCTGACTCTCTGCACCTATTTTCAGTTTCAAATTACGACGTTTCATACCGAAAATATGCCAATTACTGAAAACGGCGATGGGTCATATTTTGCCCAAACCCCCCTGCAGTTTTTAAAATGTCTGAAATGTCGGAAATTTGGCTCCTGAGTGTGATTTTTGAGCTGAATTCTGACTCTCTGCACCTATTTTCAGTTTCAAATTACGACGTTTCATACCGAAAATATGCACATTACTGAAAACGGCGATGGGTCATATTTTGCCAAAACCCCCCTGCAGTTTTCAAAATGTCGGAAATGTCGGAAATTTGACTCCTGAGCGTGATTTTTTATCCGAATTCTGTCTCTCTGCACCTATTTTCAGTTTCAAATTACGACTTTTCATACCGAAAATATGCAAATTACTGTAAAAGGCGATGGGTCATATTTTGCCCAAACTCCCCTGCAGTTTTCAAAATGTCGGAAATGTCGGAAATTTGACTCTTGAGCCTGATTTTTTATCCGAATTCTGACTCTTTGCACCTATTTTCAGTTTCAAATTACGACTTTTTATACCGAAAATATGCCAATTACTGAAAACAACGATGGGTCATATTTTGCCCAAACCCACCTGCAGTTTTTAAAATGTCTGAAATGTCGGAAATTTGACTCCTGAGCGTGATTTTTGAGCCGAATTCTGACTCTCTGCACCTATTTTCAGTTTCAAATTACGACTTTTTATACCGAAAATATGCCAATTACTGAAAACAACGATGGGTCATATTTTGCCCAAACCCACCTGCAGTTTTTAAAATGTCTGAAATGTCGGAAATTTGACTCCTGAGCGTGATTTTTGAGCCGAATTCTGACTCTCTGCACCTATTTTCAGTTTCAAATTACGACTTTTTATACCGAAAATATGCTAATTACTGAAAACGGCGATGGGTCATATTTTGCCCAAACCCCCCTTCAGTTTTCAAAATGTCTGAAATGTCGGAAATTTTCCTCCTGACCGTGATTTTTGAGCCGAATTCTGACTCTCTGCACCTATTTTCAGTTTCAAATTACGACGTTTCATACCGAAAATATGCCAATTACTGAAAACGGCGATGGGTCATATTTTGCCCAAACCCCCCTGCCGTTTTTAAAATGTCTGAAATGTCGGAAATTTGGCTCCTGAGTGTGATTTTTTAGCCGAATTCTGACTCTCTGCACCTATTTTCAGTTTCAAATTACGAAGTTTCATACCGAAAATATGCACATTACTGAAAACGGCGATGGGTCATATTTTGCCCAAACCCCCCTGCAGTTTTTAAAATGTCTGAAATGTCGGTAATTTGACTCCTAAGCGTGATTTTTGAGCCGAATTCTGACTCACTGCACCTATTTTTATTTTCAAAATACGACGTTTCATACCGAACATATGCCAATTACTGTAAACGGCGATGGGTCATATTTTGCCCAAACCCCCCTGCAGTTTTCAAAATGTCTGAAATGTCGCAAATTTGACTCCTAAGTGTGATTTTCTATCCGAATTCTGTCTCTCTGCACCTATTTTCAGTTTCAAATTACGACTTTTCATACCGAAATAATGCCAATTACTGAAAACGGTGATGTGTCGTATTTTGCCCAAACCCCCCTGCAGTTTTCAAACTGTCTGAAATGTCGAAAATTTGACTCCTGAGCGTGATTTTTTATCCGAATTCTGACTCTCTACACCTGTTTTCAGTTTCAAATTACGACTTTTTATACCGAAAATATGCTAATTACTGAAAACGGCGATTGGTCATATTTTGCCCAAACCCCCCTGCAGTTTTCAAAATGTCTGAAATTTGACTCCTAAGCGTGATTTTTGAGCCGAATTCTGACTCTCTGCACCTATTTTCAGTTTCAAATTACGACGTTTCATACCGAAAATATGCACATTACTGAAAACGGCGATGGGTCATATTTTGCCCAAACCCACCTGCAGTTTTTAAAATGTCTGAAATGTCGAAAATGTGGCTCCTGAGTGTGATTTTTGAGCCGAATTCTGACTCACTGCACCTATTTTTATTTTCAAAATACGACGTTTCATACCGAAAATATGCCAATTACTGTAAACGGCGATGGGTCATATTTTGCCCAAACCCCCCTGCAGTTTTCAAAATGTCTGAAATGTCGGAAATTTGACTCCTAAGTGTGATTTTTTATCCGAATTCTGTCTCTCTGCACCGTTTTTCAGTTTCAAATTACGACTTTTCATACCGAAAATATGCCAATTACTGAAAACGGTGATGGGTCGTATTTTGCCCAAACCCCCCTGCAGTTTTCAAAATGTCTGAAATGTCGCAAATTTGACTCCTAAGTGTGATTTTTTATCCGAATTCTGTCTCTCTGCACCTATTTTCAGTTTCAAATTACGACTTTTCATACCGAAATAATGCCAATTACTGAAAACGGTGATGTGTCGTATTTTGCCCAAACCCCCCTGCAGTTTTCAAAATGTCGGAAATGTCGGAAATTTGACTCCTGAGCGTGATTTTTTATCCGAATTCTGTCTCTCTGCACCTATTTTCAGTTTCAAATTACGACTTTTCATACCGAAAATATGCAAATTACTGTAAACGGCGATGGGTCATATTTTGCCCAAACTCCCCTGCAGTTTTCAAAATGTCGGAAATGTCGGAAATTTGACTCTTGAGCCTGATTTTTTATCCGAATTCTGACTCTTTGCACCTATTTTCAGTTTCAAATTACGACTTTTTATACCGAAAATATGCCAATTACTGAAAACGGCGATGGGTCATATTTTGCCCAAACCCCCCTGCAGTTTTTAAAATGTCTGAAATGTCGGAAATTTGGCTCCTGAGTGTGATTTTTGAGCTGAATTCTGACTCTCTGCACCAATTTTCAGTTTCAAATTACGACGTTTCATACCGAAAATATGCACATTACGGAAAACGGCGATGGGTCATATTTTGCCCAAACCCCCCTGCAGTTTTCAAAATGTCTGAAATGTCGAAAATTTGGCTCCTGAGTGTGATTTTTGAGCCGAATTCTGACTCACTGCACCTATTTTTATTTTCAAAATACGACGTTTCATACCGAAAATATGCCAATTACTGTAAACGGCGATGGGTCATATTTTGCCCAAACCCCCCTGCAGTTTTCAAAATGTCTGAAATGTCGGAAATTTGACTCCTAAGTGTGATTTTTTATCCGAATTCTGTCTCTCTGCACCTATTTTCAGTTTCAAATTACGACTTTTCATACCGAAAATATGCCAATTACTGAAAACGGTGATGGGTCGTATTTTGCCCAAACCCCCCTGCAGTTTTCAAAATGTCTGAAATGTCGAAAATTTTACTCCTGAGCGTGATTTTTTATCCGAATTCTGACTATCTACACCTGTTTTCAGTTTCAAATTACGACTTTTTATACCGAAAATATGCCAATTACTGAAAACGGCGATAGGTCATATTTTGCCCAAACCCCCCTGCAGTTTTCAAAATGTCTGAAATGTCGGAAATTTGACTCCTAAGCGTGATTTTTGAGCCGAATTCTGACTCTCTGCACCTATTTTCAGTTTCAAATTACGACGTTTCATACCGAAAATATGCCAATTACTGAAAACGGCGATGGGTCATATTTTGCCCAAACCCCCCTGCAGTTTTTAAAATGTCTGAAATGTCGATAATTTGGCTCCTGAGTGTGATTTTTGAGCTGAATTCTGACTCTCTGCACCTATTTTCAGTTTCAAATTACGACGTTTCATACCGAAAATATGCACATTACTGAAAACG